>NW_015505590.1:186414-216414 GCF_001515645.1 Sinocyclocheilus grahami
GACAGAGACACACTAGTTGAGTGGAGCCCAAGGTACCGGGGTCTAAACCAACTCAGAGAAAGGGAACAAGATCAATAACACGTAACCCTTACCATACAGGATTTTAGAAAAGTGGGCAAAGCATAACGTGCACACTTACCAGCTATGTGGATTTTAGAAAGTGCGCAAAGCATAACGTGCACACTTACCAGCTATGTGGATTTTAGAAAGTGCGCAAAGCATAACGTGCACACTTACCAGCTATGTGGATTTTAGAAAGTGCGCAAAGCATAACGTGCACACTTACCAGCTATGTGGATTTTAGAAAGTGCGCAAAGCATAACGTGCACACTTACCAGCTATGTGGATTTTAGAAAGTGCGCAAAGCATAACGTGCACACTTACCAGCTATGTGGATTTTAGAAAGTGGGCAAAGCATAAGGTGCACACTTACCAGCTATGTGCATTTTAGAAAGTGCGCAAAGCATAACGTGCACACTTACCAGCTATGTGGATTTTAGAAAGTGCGCAAAGCATAACGTGCACACTTACCACCTATGTGGATTTGTAGAAAAGTGTGCAAAGCTTAACGTGTGCACTTACCATAGTATTTGGATTTAGAGTTTTCCAAGCATCTGTTTGCAGATACCCGGAAGTACTTTGAGTGGAGCCCAAGGTACTGGGGTCTAAACCAACTCAGAGAAAGGGAACAAGATCAATAACACGTAACCCTTACCATACAGGATTTCAGAAAAGTGGGCAAAGCATAACGTGCACACTTACCAGCTATGTGGATTTTAGAAAGTGTGCAAAGCATAATGTGCACACTTACCAGCTATGTGGATTTTAGAAAGTGCGCAAAGCTTAACGTGCTGCACTTATTTTTTAGAGTTTTCCAAGCATCTGTTTACAGATTTCCGGAAGTACTGGGCCAAACGGGAGAGGCAAGCTCAAATACAACCCTCAAAGGTGAGGGGAGCACTGCCCGAGACAGCATTTACACAGGAAGGTTCTCGTAATGCCACCTATGCCTCCTGCTCCATGCCTCAGCAAGAGGGGATATCGGCTTTTCTTACCGTCTGGACATATATCGACGAGTGAAATAAGCACTGCAAGTCGAGCACCTGGTTTCTGAACCCAGCAGAGGGGGTGCCCATCGAGGACCTACCCTAGAAAGGGACAGAAACACACAGGTCCCGGGAAACACTGCAAAGAAACTAGCAGAAGGGTTATACTCACAACCACCAGTCTCATTAGATACACATACAGTGGGTACGGAAAGTATTCAGACCCCCTTAAATTTTTCACTCTTTGTTATATTGCAGCCATTTGCTAAAATCATTTAAGTTATTTTATTTCCTCATTAATGTACACACAGCACCCCATATTGACAGAAAAACACAGAATTGTTGACATTTTTGCAGATTTATTAAAAAAGAAAAACTGAAATATCACATGAAAAAAAAGAAGTAATCTAACACTAGCTTGCTCTATTCCTTTTCTATTCTTTCTGTTTTCTTTTTATTTATTATATAATACAAAAAAAAACCTTGCTACATGTACTGTGTTAGGCTAAGACTTGTCATAGCGCTTGCACATCATTGCTCTTTTGTTGATTTTGATTGCTTCCATTGTCCTCATTTGCAAGTCGCTTTGGATAAAACCCATGGCTGTATTAGTTCAAAAGGGTGCTTCTACTAAATACTGAGCAAAGGGTCTGAATACTTAGGACCATGTGATATTTCAGTTTTTCTTTTTTAATAAATCTGCAAAAATGTCAACAATTCTGTGTTTTTCTGTCAATATGGGGTGCTGTGTGTACATTAATGAGGAAAAAAAATGAACTTAAATGATTTGAGCAAATGGCTGCAATATAACAAAGAGTGAAAAATTTAAGGGGGTCTGAATACTTTCCGTACCCACTGTATATATATATAGGCCTACATATATAAAATATAATTATTTTGTTGCTTATTTTACCAGAATTTTATGTTAAAAATATTTTCTAAAACAAAAGTCAACAAATATACACAAAACTGTATTTTAATTTATATTTTAATTAAATTAATTCCATGGTCCATCTGAGTACTGTCTATATATATATATATATATACACTGTGTGTGTGTGTGTGTGTGTGTGTGTGTATATTAGGGCTGTCATCGTTAACGCGTTAAAGCATGCGATTAATTTTACAATCCTTAATTAACGCAAAATTACTGGAGCACAATTTCTATTCTAACCCTTTAACCCAATTTTGCTACTCTGCTTGCAATTAGATCATTTTAAGCCGCTAAACTCGGGGAAAGTTTTCAGTCCAATGATCCAGTAAGCGAATGCATTCAAACAATCCGTCCCAAACAGCGCTAATATAAAGGAAACCAGGCTGATTACATCAGAGATTGCAGAGAGAACAGAGACTCGTGTTGCGTTTTCAGTGAATTATTAATTCCAGTGTGTTTCACTTTAAAACACGAGCTCTGTCATATTCTGTGATTGTCTCTGAAGAGCGCGAGCTGTGTGTGAAGCACAGACTGAACGGATCATCAACACATCCCACCGCTGTATGGCCAGATGAGACGCAAACTACGGTTTCTCGACTGGATAACCAGTCTCGCTAGTAAAGTTTTGATGGATGAAGACTGCAATCAAGGTAAAGACGATTGCGGTGGCGTACAGGAATCGTACAGTAAAGTAAGCACGCGTTAGACCGTTATAATAATGCGTGTATTCGTGTACTGATCGCACATTGTATTTATGCACAGGCACAGACATTTCCGTACATTCACATTGTTTCCACACACATTCGTTTTGATTTGTCATGTTTATGTTGCTGTGTTTAGTTATACGGAATGGATCCATGTACTGTAGTTGATATATGCAGGCAGTTGGTTTAGGGTTTTTTTGGCATCTCCATGTGGTCCTGTTCGGTATCGCAACTTGACTTCTCTAAAATGTAAAAAAGCTATTTTTTCTTTCATATGTGCTTATATGGGCTCCTTATATCATTTGGTTCTTTGGTGTCCTTTTGGAGTTTCTAAGTGTCCTTTTTTTGGAACGACATCTAAATTTATCTTGAAAAAAGCTTGCAGAAAATATAGATTTTTGAGAATCACCCTTCAATCTTTTGGTTTACTTTGCTGGATATAGCAAATGATGACAAAATAAACGTTTGAAACGAGATAAATGGTCTATGCTTAATTTCATTAAGTGTGCGATTAATCACAGGGAAAAGGATGTGATTAATCAGATAAAAAATGTTAATCGATTGACAGCCCTAATATATAGTATACATAATCTGATAACGAATAAGCTTTCCATTGATGTATGGTTTGTTAGGATAGGACAATATTTGCCCGATATACAGCTATTTGAATATCTGGAATCTGAGGGTGCAAAAAAAATCTAAATATTGAGAAAATCACCTTTAAAGTTGTCCAAATGAAGTTCTTAGCAATGCATATTACTATTCAAAAATTAAGTTTTGATATATTTACGGTAGGAAATTTACTAAATATCTTCATGGAACATGATCTGTACTTAATATCCTAATGATTTTTGGCATAAAAGAAAAATCAAATCAATTCTAAAAAAAAAAGTAAACAAATATACACAAAACTGTATTTTAATTTAATTTATTCCATGGTCTGTCTGAATACTGGATTCTGGAATACATTACCACATGATCCCTCAGAAATCATTCTAATGTGCGGATTTGCTGCTTAAGAAACTGTTCTTGTCAATGTTGAAAACAGTTGTGCTGCTTTATATTTTTTGTGTAAACTGTATATACTGTGTACATATACATTACTGTGCAAAAGTCTTCACCCAAAAAAAAAAGTTTTAAACCAGTTATTTCTATCTGTCTACTTCTAAGACACTTGAAGAAACTTTCATGCGAAGCTACCTGAAGAACTATGTGCAAGTGTACCTTGGAAAAAAAGCGTAAATGCAAAGGGTAGTCACAGCAAATGTTGATTTGATTTAGTTAATAGAAGTGAATTGATAAATAAAATCTATTTATAACATAGTTTTTGAAAACATCCTCACTTAAAACTTTTCACAGTACTGTAGCTTTGCAGTAAGTTTTCTTCAGGTGTCTTGGAGACGTTGCCACAGTTCTTCTAGATTTAGTCTGTCTCTGTTTTTTTCTGATTCTTCATGTCATTCCAGACAGACTGCATGACGGTGAGATCTCGTCAGACTCCTTGTGCATACAAAAATCTCCCTGGATTATTACAGTTAATGGCAAAATTAATGTTTGGAAATGCTGACACACTGCAGCAAAAGATAGAAATTGCACAGAACTGTATAGAATAGTTTTTGTCATGTCATTTGCAAGCAGATCATTACAGTTGAGAACCTTCTTGTCGGTTCTGCCTTTTCTCTCGACAGATTTTTATCAAGAAAGCGGAGTGACTGGTGTTCAACAACACCTCGTGACTTCACCGGGTCTCTGGTGCAGGATGGAGTTTGCTCAGCACCTCCACATGAGCTCTTCACACGAGTTTCTTTAGCGCCAACTGCTGGCTAAGAGCTGTTCTGGCAGGGTAGAGGACGCCAGGCGAGCGCTCCCTCAAGGACATACAGCTGGAGCTGTCAGATGTGCCCAGTAGCTGGCAGACGACTGATGATGCTGTATTTTGTAAACTGTATTTATATGTATATATGCCCATGGTTGAGTTTCTGTAATTACACTGGTCTGTTGTCAAGGGCTTCCTGAGCGGTCTCTCGCCCGTTTCACGATGCACTTTGACATTCAACAAATGCTGCTTTTGGAACGGAAGACTCTTTTTAATTTCCTACTCGAGATTCGATTTTCAAAGTTCAGTTTGTGTTGTTAATTAGTTGACAAATGATTCTGTTTAGGCTACTCCAAATGGTGTGTATTTATTGTATTTATTATGATACATTAAGAGTACACACAGTCATATGGCCGTGCTAGATATGTGTTGGTTCGTGCACAGGCCTAGCGTGTGTTTCCAAAGTCAGTCCAAAAGATGCGTTATAATGAAAGAGTAACGTTTATTGTAACTAGAGTATGCTGCAAAACTGTTTCTTCTAAAAACTGAAATCGCTGGACTTTTCTTGATATCATTAAAATGAAATCAATCACGATAAACAAGGAAGGGAAATTCACCTTCTGAATTTTTTTTTACATTTTTTTATTAGCATTTTTTGCTTTCCAGTAACACATATTATTTCTTGCTATGTTGTTTTTCCTCTTCCTGCCTTAACGTGACACAGTAGCGTGCTGACGTGGCCGCATTTTACAATAGAGCCAGTAGAGTGAACAGAATCAGATCATAGACCAAAAACCTGCCAGAGACATGTACAACTGTGGCTTGAAATCTGTATAGCTCGGTGTGAAGCAGTGCACTGGTATTTAGATGCTCGGTTTGCTCTCTGATGATAGAAATAATTCATATTTATCAGATGTTACACAAATTTGTCAAGGGTTCTAATATTTTTTTCATGCCTTAAAATGATTCACCAATGATTTCGGTATCATAATACAACACTGATGGTTATAGCTAAACTGAGCGATCAGCATATTTGACAAGATCTTAAACTAGAGCCAAGTAATCTTCAAAGAAAGAAAAAGAGAAGGGTTGTGCAGTAAGATAACACCATCTGGCCTACAACAACGCTGATGTTGTTTTAGAGGAGAGTCACTTCCCCCGCACAGGTCGAGGAGAAATACAGCGCCATCAACTTTCACTATCCCTTCATTGTTTTCTCTTGATTAGCCCAAATGAACTCGAATGAAAATGTAATGCTCCTGTCAAACAGTTTGAATAAAGACAAAGTCCAAACTTGACTTGTTTATATATTGTTATGCAGACGTGGTTGCAAAGTATTGTTTTTATACTATCTTCAAAGTTGTGAGCATGATTATAAATCCAAAAATCAAAAGATATATAATTCCACTATGTTCCACTTTTCTGGCAGCTTTGTATTTCTAAGAATATATGTGACCCTGGACCACAAAAGCAGTCTTAAAGGGATAGTTCACCCAAAAATGAAAATTTGATGTTTATCTGCTTACCCCCAGGGCATCCAAGATGTAGGTGACTTTGTTTCTTCAGTAGAACACATTTGATGATTTTTAACTCCAACCGTTGCAGTCTATCAGTCGTATAATGCATGGCAATGGTAACAAAATCTATGAGAGTAAAAAAAACATGCACAGACAAATCCAAATTAAACCCTGCGGCTCGTGACGACACATTGATGTCCTAAGACACGAAACGATCGGTTTGTGCCAGAAACCGAACAGTATTTATATCATGTTTTACCTCTAATACACCACTCTGTCCAACTGTCTTTGGGCGCGCGCACGGCATCCGGTGCGTGAGGTGTGTACGCGCTCTGGCGTAGTTTACGTTAATGGGTGTGTTGATATCCAGCCGAAGAGCAATCAACCATAACTTCAGGCGAGCAGGCTCAGAAGTTGGGAATACGTGGAAAGTCACCACTCCCGAATGAGTTCGCGCGAGAGAAAGTAATCTTTTAGTTGCAAGTCAGTTTGAACAATCCGGATAAGCGCAAGTAAGTACCATTTTGATTAGCCGTCGTACCTACAATGTTTGTGCACTGTGTAAACAATGAGTGACGTATATGTGCAAGAGATCACTTCCGGCGCTTGCGTAAACTACGCCAGAGCGCGTACACACCTCACGCACCGGATGCCGTGCGCGCGCCCAAAGACAGTTGGACATAGTGTATTAGAGGTAAAAAATTATATAAATACTCACACAAAGCGATCGATTCGTGTCTTAGGACATCAATGTGTCGTCACGAGCTGCAGGGTTTAATCTGGATTTGTCTGTGCATGTTTTTTTTTACTCTCATAGATTTTGTTACCATTGCCATGCATTATACGACTGATAGACTGCAACGGCTGGAGTTAAAAATCATCAAATATGTTCAACTGAAGAAACAAAGTCACATACATCTTGGATGCCCTGGGGCTAAGCAGATAAACATCAAATTTTAATTTTTGGGTGAACTATCCTTTTAAGTCGCTGGGGGATATTTGTAGAAATAGCCAAAAAAACATTGTATGGGTCAAAATGATTGATTTTTCTTTTATGCCAAAAATCATTAGGATATTAAGTAAAGATCATGTTCCATGAAGATATTTTGTACATTTCCTACCGTAAATATACCAAAACTTAATTTTTGATTAGTAATATGCATTGCTAAGAACTTCATTTGGACAACTTTAAAGGTGATTTTCTCAATATATTGATTTTTTTTTTTTGCACCCTCAGATTCCAGATTTTCAAATAGCTGTATCTCGGCCAAATATTGTCCGATCCTAACAAACCATACATTGATGGAAAGCTTATTTATTTAGCTTTCAGATGACGTACACATCTCAATTTCGAAAAATTGACCCTTATGACTGGTTTTGTGGTCCAGGGTCACATATATATTTATAACAAGTGCCTTTGACTTTACCCACCCAATTTCTCATGACAATTTTTGCCATGTTTTTATAAAATTCAGTTCTATCCAGTGAATAAATACGTCAATCTTCAGCATTATTTATGAGGTCATGAAGACCCCTTGGGGGTGTCTTTATAAGCCAGTTTTATAGTAAGAAGGTTAACGAGTCAACCAGTCCTTGTCAGTTAATGTAAATGAGATGATGCACATCTGAAAAACAAACAAGATCAGAGACTTCTAGGGTGTGCCCTAATCACTAAATCCTGGAATTTAGTTTCACTCGCATGACAATAACCAGCAATAAAGAATCTAGTCACAAATTCACACAATAAAGGATGTGAAACTTACATTTCAATTAAATGGGCAAATCAGCTTGAAGGAGAACAGATGGAAACATACGGTGTGTGCTGCCACACAAGCACCCTTAAAGGGATGAAGTTTCTACATCATTTACTCACTGTATGACACCAAAACTCTTTGATTACCAATATTCTTCTGAATTTTCATTTTTGGGTGAACCGTGGCTTTAACAAACGAAGAAAACATTGTTTGCCTTTGAGGTTAATGCTAGGGTAATGTCTGTTATTATACGTTATATAGTATATATGTGTAGCCTACTACAACATTACCTTGTGTCACAATTCATAATGCTTCTAAATTTAACCAAATGTGTCGTTATGTTTGTTTTTATGGTGATTTTGTACTAAACCTAAGGTAGCTTGTTATTAGACACCACCAAAACAGTATTATTCTACAAATCTAATGCTATTATTTTCAAACATTTAGACGGAAGCCTGCATGACAACAATTTTCGTCAAATTTTAAAATGACTCAAATAAATTTGGCATGTGGACAAATTGTTGCTACATAAAAAGCTATTTGACCGTTTCCCA
This sequence comes from Sinocyclocheilus grahami, assembly GCF_001515645.1. NCBI lineage: Eukaryota > Metazoa > Chordata > Actinopteri > Cypriniformes > Cyprinidae > Sinocyclocheilus > Sinocyclocheilus grahami. The sequence goes on from NW_015505590.1 coordinate 194,740, forward strand.
AGTATCCTTCTTCTTTCACTTCCACTGTGATGTGTCCAATAAGCGTCTTTTTCCCTGTCCTCGACGGCCAATCAGCGGTGTCCACGAGGTGCAGGTCGGAGGCGGAGACCTCAGTCCATGACAGACGTCAAATCTGCCCAATCACCATCTCGCAACGTCTAAGAGGCGTGTCTACGCCGAGTACAGTAGCCAATCGGATGCGCGTGGAAGGCGGAGCCTCTGTTTCTGGATTCTTCGTCCACAGCCACACGTGACGCGCTGGAGTCGCTGGATCAGTGAGCACGGGTGAGTACACTAAACCTGCAAATATCAGCTTTACTACACCTGTGTGCCTTGCAGTTCATGTGCAGTATTTTTTGCCGATGTGTTATTGTAAGAGAGCAGGATTATATGGTTCAGCTCGAGTGTTAAACTGAGAATATGTGCGTAGTTGGTCAGTTAGCTGCTTGTGCTAAGCTAACTGATACAGGTGTCATGTCAATAAAATCAGCCGTGTAATCAAAACTCATCACAGAAACCTGCTTCACCTTATCGATCGTGGGGTTTTCTTGTCGACGGGTTGAGGTGAAACCTGAAGTGCGGTTCGTGTGGTCTTATCTAATGTCGAGCTGCTGAGAGATTTGCCAATTAATTCATTAATGAATGAAGTTAGTCAAACGTGCGGCGACTGATTTACTTTGACCGCTGCACATTAAAATGATTATATACACACACGTAAGGTTTAATAAATTTTTCATGAGCGTTATTCACCAATATACATCTGTGGGCTTCATCAGCGGCTGCTGTGGCGGCTCCAATGGATCAGTCGTATTTAATCAGCAGAGCAGATCTCTGCTCAAACTGGATTTGAAGCAGCTCACTGTCCGTTAGCACTGCAGTGTTGAATGCCTTCCTCTTTCAGTCCCAGTTGTTTGTTTTATAGGGGGCAGGATGGAGTCAGCACTAATGAATCTGCTGTGTTCAAACAGGAACCGCTAGACCCCTTCTAATGATCCTTCGTAGAAATAATCAGTCTGTTCTGTAGTGATGTCTTTCAGTCTAATTAATGGGCTGATATTGGCCGATAACTCTGTCTGCTTGGACGATTAAGAGAAGTGTTAGTTCCCACTTGTGCTTTTAATGCTTCTAAATCACTTGCACACACACTCACTCACTCACACACAATATTATTCTTTGAACTAATGTGAATTTTGAGTAAATATCGAGTGAAAATAATGGTCATTTAGTTAGTCTCAGTCCAAAAATCTGGGACCTTCAAAATTGAGGATTAAAAAAAGAAAATGAATGGCGTCAAATTAATAACAACTAATTCTAGTAGTTTCCATTTCTAGTGTCTTTTTTGAAAGAGAACTGCATTTGACATTGATCCGTTCAAATAACATGTTGGTCTGAAAGCACGCTGTTGCTAAAACAGTGTTTCAGTCTTTCAAGAAGGGAAACAGTGAGTTTTACTATTAGTATTGATTAACCTGTTTTTTCTTTTCACAACCTCACCAATAATCCTAGTGTTCCCCTGATTTGTATTTTTTTTTATCTGTGATCTTCAGCAATCGTTAGCAAGTGTTGCATGAGTCGGTGGGTCTCTGCTAAATGCTCTATTTAATTTTTCTGATGTCTTGCGTTGGTTTAGCTCAGATGCTGATTAGCTTTAATAGTGCTGATGATGGAGTGCTGGTGTTGTGTGTGTTGTCTGTAATCGCTCTACCCCCACAGATGATCATTGGTTCACTGAGCAACAGATGGGTCAGGAGTGTATCCTGTGGCCCCCAACCCCACTACAATACAAACACACACAAACACGTTGCACCCTGTGTAGCCTCAGGGATCCTCAACTCTAGTGTCCTGCTCCTAAAGATCAGCCTCAAGTGAATTTCTCTCTCAGTTCAGTGAGATTTGATAACACGTGCTCTTATATTTTTTCTGTACTCTCAATCTTTGCTTGAGTTGGTCTGACTCTGATCTCAGTGCAGTACTATGTTGATTTGTTTGTGTTTCTAGTTTAGAACTGCTCAGTAGTGGTTGATCTGGGTGATTTATGGCAGATATCTCAAGAGCAGGGTGGCAGATGTCTGATATAACACTATTAGATGGGGTACAATGCCATGTCCTCTTCACCTTTAAATGTCTTCTTGACCGTAGACGAATAAATCTAATCTAACCACATTTACTGAATGCTTATGCTGTAGCTCAGTGGTTCCCAATCCTGGTCCTGGAGAACCCCCAACACTGCACGTGTTTGGTGTCTCTCTTATCTGACGCTCACATTTGAGGTCTTGGAGTCTTCACTAATGAGCTGAAGAGTTGAATCAGGTGTGATTTGAATAGGGAGACATCTAAAATGTGCAGTGTTGGGGGTTCTCCAGGACCAGGATTGGGAACCACTGCTGTAGCTAATTAATCTTGTCTTGGTCATATTTATCTAAACATCAGTATTTGTGAAATTTATTTGATATGTTCATATATGAGCAACAGTTTTTTTTTTTTAATCTATTGTCAGTGGTTAACTGTTTGTTAATGTAGAATTATTGGACATATTAATTTAGATGGTAACAAATTGGTAAATATTGCAGTGGAAAGTAAAAGTTAGGCTTTTTTAACCACCCTGGTTCAGGTGGGTATGAGAGGCCTATATGGTCTGATTTAGGGCTGGGCAAAAAAAAAAGATTTTCGATTAACCGTGGTTTTTAATTGCGTTGATTCGATATCAATTCTCAAAAGCCGCGAATCAATTTTTTCCGGTATTGATTTCAGCAAACATTTAACACAAAATCTGTTCAACATGAATCTTATCATTAGTCTTCTCCACTAGATGTCACTCTTATTTACCTCGTGTGATGTTACAACGGAAAGCCTGTCATTCATCCAGTGCTTATCATGGCGGAGATACTGTTGACAAGAACCAAGAACAAAGCAGTATGCTTGATTTGCAATGCTCAGTAAAATGCTATAGTATTACTACATATCTGCGGAAGCATTTGACATCACACATAAGGCGCCATAACTTCCGCAATGAGTGAATGGCGGTTGACGCAGAGATGTGTTTTCAGCTTCTGCTGTCTCACTAGCCTATATGGCGACATAAAGAGTCACTTCATTAGCATTTTACCGTTTAATTTGAGAAAACTACCATTGTATCAGATACACAGCAGCTGCAAGTTCTTCACGGCAACCCGTCAAAATAAAGGTTTGGTTTAACGTGAAGAAACTGTGACAGGAATATACTACTATTGTGCAGTCTTAAGACTCAATGTACCAACAATGCTACTATGGTTACAATGGTTTAAGTATAGTACCCATGTTTTTTTTGTAGTAAAACCATAGTTAATTTTCGTAAGGGAATAATTTTTTTTTTTTTTTTTTTAATCACAAAAATCACAATTCCATTATTATCCTCAAACCGTGTGCAGCCCAAGTTTATGTGGTTTGTTTGTGAGGTTGGTCATGTCTTGTAGTTTGTGTGTACTCCAGTGAAAGTGGTTTTGTTTTGTTTTGGCTGCCATGGTGATGTGTTGTTATCAGACGCTGTTGGCACCGCTGCTTCAGTCGCACTAATCCTGAGTGTGTTAAGCTCATTAGCACAGCAGTCTGTGGGGTACACCGTCTGCGTGTGAGTAAAACCATAGTTAATTTTCGTAAGGGAATAATTTTTTATTTTTATTTTTTAATCACAAAAATCACAATTCCATTATTATCCTCAAACCGTGTGCAGCCCAAGTTTATGTGGTTTGTTTGTGAGGTTGGTCATGTCTTGTAGTTTGTGTGTACTCCAGTGAAAGTGGTTTTGTTTTGTTTTGGCTGCCATGGTGATGTGTTGTTATCAGACGCTGTTGGCACCGCTGCTTCAGTCGCACTAATCCTGAGTGTGTTAAGCTCATTAGCACAGCAGTCTGTGGGGTACACCGTCTGCGTGTGTTCAAACATGACTGTGTTGCCCATTTAAGGTTTTTTGCAGTGTTTATTGATACCACTGAGGAATGATCTGACAGCGCTGTAAAGCTCTGCTCTTGAAGCGAATGACAGTAATCACGCGCTTACGCTGAAGAAAGCAAGCAAGGGCTTGTGGGTCTTGTAATGGAGTGAAATTGAGGTGGTCAAGTGAGTATTTATATTTGCTTCTGTTAACTCACTCCAAATGATACTTAAGTTGAAATGATGCTTATGGTGAATATAGAAGGCAAATGCTTGGTTTTATCCACCACAAAACAGGTTTGATGGTAAAATACTGGTTCTTTTAGAGGAGTGTGTGTTTGCACATGTGGATATAGGTGTTTGTGTGTAATCGCATTGGGGTAAATCTTATTAAAGAAAAGGGGCTGATGCTGCAGAACTCTGCCTTTCTGCCATCGCTGAGCGATCGGAGTCATGGGGACCCTGAGATGGCAACATGTCCACTGCCGTCTGCAGCTACAGGCCACTGTTTACATCAGCCTCTGCACCCGTCTGCCAGCGCTGCGCAGTAGTGTTGGGTGATATGTTCAGTTGTCATATCGTTCTATCGTCACCCTGTGAGATCGCCGATACATAGGGCTGGGTATTGAGTTTGATACGTTTAAGGCACCGACCGAATTGCCTCGATACCATCGAGTATCGAAAAACGTCTCGTCGTTCGGTACCAAATTTCGATACCTAAGGGGTTAATCTCATTAGCGTCAGTGAGCCAATAAGCCTGCAGCACTAGCCGGTGTGTTCGACTAGAAGAGGTGTGGCCCAGATCAATCAGTGTTTGACATCCGCGAGAGCGATTCGAAAGCACACGGAGCAATCTGCTCTCTTTAGCTCTCGTGGTACTGTAATACACCGATCGGTCTGCACAGTCGGTCCGCGTCAAGTCGAATACACCTACTAGTTAACACCGGTTACACTCAGAGATGTGGCGCACACGTGAGGATTTAGTGTGAATGCGCCCAGCCCCCTTAGATGTAAGGCTACATTTACACTGGTGCGTTTGTTTTTAAATTAAAACTTTCCTCGTCATACTGGCGTTTCCACTGCGTTTCAAGCCGGCTTTCCACTATCTCCGACAAACGACAGACATTCATTTCCAATGGAGAGTAGCGCGGGAGCTGTGTGGAGTTCAGATCATATGCAGATGTCTGTTCATACTAACGTTACACGACCGAAAGCGCGTGTTATGTGACCATTCATGCAAACTGTACCATCATGATGCATGACAATAAATAAGATTTATATTCCGCTTTTACTCAAAACTAATTTTAAACCACCATCGAGTGTTTGTAATAACTTACAATTGCCGTCTAACAGGGCCGGATTTACACACAGGCATTCTAGGCACGTGCCTATGTTCGCTCGTCCAGGGGGGCCCAAACACAATGAAGAGAGAGATAATATTTTTGTTATACTTTGGGCTATCTACAACAGTAAGAGAACCAAAACCCCTGAAGACATTGAGCAAATAAATATAACAAACAATAGGGTAAAAAATGACAAAATATTTCCATGTCTTCCACCTTTTTTATGTAGGCTACGGAAATCAGGCTTTCTTTCTCCCAGTCTCACGCGCACACAGTGCAGACACGCACTCGCGCACACACACGGAGACGTGAACAGAAACTTCTTGTCAGCGCTGCACCGCGAATTTATCAGTAAAATAGTTTCGCAGCTGAAAAGCTACATGCCATTTCTCAGTAGCGAGGTTCATGAAGGAGTTTAACTTAAAGGTTCGCTATTAATAGACTCTGCTGCTGAGAGATGCATAGAGGCAGGTATTCACACGTGCTTAATCTCTCTCTGCAGTACTAAAAATCACTTGCAGTAGCTCTGCTACTAAATTTATTTTAAAATGTCTATCCCTGTACAGCTATCATCAGCTGTTCCTTCATCTTGGCTGAGCTTTCAATGTTGTTACGGGAAAGCATGAAGCTGATTGGTTGGTTCTTGTCACATGACCCGCGGTGTGCTTGCGGCATTCTGAAAAGTTGAAATGTTTTTATCACGATGCGGCGTGGACACGCCGCGCCTATATGGAACGGTCTTTCTCAGTTCTCAAACAAATTAAGAACTACATTCGGTTTTTATTGACTGAACGCAAGCGCTTATTGCGATAAACTCTGTAACTGTTTCCACTGATTAAGAAATATTTTTGTTTGCTTGGGTGGTAATATTAGATCTATTATATTAATAGGAAAGGGGGCCCAAAAATTAGTTTTTCCTATGTCAAGTCACCTTTATTTATATAGCGCTTTTAACAATACAGATTATGTCAAAGCAACTGTACAGCATTAATTAGGAAAATAGTGTGTCAATAATGCAAAATGATAATTTTTCAGTTAAAGACAGTTCATCATTGAATTCAGTGATGTCATCATCCAGCTCAGTTCAGATTAAATAGTGTCTGTGCAATCAAGTCGACGATATCGCTGGAAATGAAGTGTCCCCAACTAAGCAAGCCAGAGGCGACAGCGGCAAGGAACCAAAACTCCATCGGTGACAGAATGGAGAAAAAACCTTGGGAGAAACCAGGCTCAGTCGGGGGGCCAGTTCTCCTCTGGCCAGACGGAATAAGAGAGAAACAGACTAATATTAGCGTAGATGCCATTCTTCTAACAATGTAGCAAGTACATCGGCTGTTATGAGAAGTGTTCCCGGTTCCAGTTGACCTAATTAATGCAGCCTAAAAATCCTTTAACGGATTTGAATATTAGAAGCGTATTAGTGTACCACCTGCAAACTCACAAGGAGCTCATAAAAGGCACTTTACCTGATATTTATTTGCTGCCTTCACGGCTATAATGCTTCTCCGACGAGCCGCTGCTTCTTCGGCTTTTGCCGTGGTACTGCGGGTTACACCAGCAACATGCCCGTGGACACTGCAGACTAGCGGTTTGCATGTGTACTGCACGTTGACGCGGACAACGACGCAGAAGTATAAATGAAAACTGACGCGTAGCCTACGGCGTATATGGCGTAGGTCTGACACAGAAGTATAAGTCAGCCTTTAAGGACAACGTCCAGTCATTGACCCCTAACACACACAGATAAACATATGATGAACTGTTTCATTTGTTCAATCTAATAGTAGTGACGGTGTCTAGTGTAGATGTTACACCAGCATGATCATACTGAGATGTTACACTGGAAGAGCTGCGAGAATGTTTTCTGTTTAAGTAGGTCTTGATGAAAATATTGGACGGTTTTCCAGAAAATTGTTTGTTTGTTTGAGGATGTGTAAAACTACACATTTTCAGACTTCTACTAGTTGATATATTGTCTCAAAAACTATCGATCTTAAAGAAAACTTCATGTTTTAAAGGCATAATTTACCCAAAAATGAAAATTGTCAACATTTACTCACCCTCCTGTCGTTCAAATTTCTTTCTTCTGTTGAACACAAAAGAAGTGGCGTAGGTCTGACACAGAAGTATAAGTCAGCCTTTAAGGACAACGTCCAGTCATTGACCCCTAACACACACAGATAAACATACGATGAACTGTTTCATTTGTTCAATCTAATAGTAGTGACGGTGTCTAGTGTAGATGTTACACCAGCATGATCATACTGAGATGTTACACTGGAAGAGCTGCGAGAATGTTTTCTGTTTAAGTAGGTCTTGATGAAAATATTGGACGGTTTTCCAGAAAATTGTTTGTTTGTTTGAGGATGTGTAAAACTACACATTTTCAGACTTCTACTAGTTGATATATTGTCTCAAAAACTATCGATCTTAAAGAAAACTTCATGTTTTAAAGGCATAATTTACCCAAAAATGAAAATTGTCAACATTTACTCACCCTCCCGTCGTTCAAATTTCTTTCTTCTGTTGAACACAAAAGAAGATATTTTGAAGAATGTGGATAACCAAACAGTTGTTGGTCCCATTGACTTCCACAGTGTATGCCCATACTATGAAAGTCAGCTGGACCATCAATTGTTGAGTGTGAGTTAATGATGACAGAGTTTATTTTTGCGTGAACTATCCCTTTAAGAAAACTCACAGCCAACATCATAAACCAACTAATCAGAGTCCTGACCCATGTCTAATTCATCCCCGCTTGTGTCTGTAGACTATGGAGCTGAAGATGCGGTTATGTGTGGCGCTGCTCTCTCTGAGTCTGTGTCTGGGCCTCATGGGTCATGTGAGGGCACAGGAGGAGGCCGATGACATGGAGATGAACGTGGAAGATGCCATCGATGACATGCAAGAGGAAGATGTTGAGGAAGAGGAACAGCAAGCCCCCACTTCCCCGCCAGTGCCCACGGTAAGAGCGTTACCTGCTCAGACTGCGGCTGACTGAGAAATGTGGTTTACCTAGACAGCACTCCAGGATCCTTCTGCTTAAACGTGTAGCTCTCTGTTCATTCTGCTGAATTGTCACTTGTGTGTTGATCAGGGGCAGAGGTTGGTGGTGACCTAAAACAGCTCATTATGCCTCAGTGCCATACATTCAGCTCAAAATAGCCTCCACATCAGTGACCCTTGACTTACATTTCTCGAGAACAATGAGACTTTGATGCTTGTTGGGAAGTTATCATTGATATTTAGCCAAAGCAGTGGTGGTCTGTGTTTGTTTGAGGTATTTGATCAGCCAATGATTAATCATGTCACTTAAAGGGCCAGTTCACATAAAAATTTAATTCCGTCCAGATTTACTCTCTCTCATATCATTCCAAACCCATATGACTCTATTTCTTCCCTGTAACATAAGCCTAAATGTTGTTAAATATAAAACAGTATTATGCAGGTGCAACTAGGTTAACATCTTCCCCAAACGTCTTTATTGAAGGTGACATATAAAGCTCCAGAGCCGATGGGAGAGCACTACTTTGCCGAGTCATTTGATAAAGAAACACTTCATGGGTAAGATGTCTGTTATCCTCACAACAGAGAGAGCATATATTGAAAATGTCTGTCGCAAATACAATGATGTCTGTTCAATTTTTAAAGGTGTTTTTGAGTCTCTTACAATCTTTAAAAAAAAATTCAGTAAAAACAGTGGCATTGTGAAATTTTATTACAATAAATACATTTTTTGTTTAAATATATTTTAAAATGTCATTTATTCCTGTGATCAAAGCTGAATTTTCAGCATCATTACTTAAGTCTTCAGTGTCACCTGATCATTCAGAAATCAAACTTTTGAACAGTAGTGTGTATCATTTGAAGATATTTGTCATAAATGTTTTTTTTTGTTTCCTGTCTAGATGGGTTTTATCCCAGGCCAAGAAAGATGGCATCGATGAGGAAATTGCAAAGTATGATGGTAAGTTTTATATGCTATTTCATTTTCTGCTCATCTGAAGTCTGTTATGTCTAATTATTCATTTGAGTAGTCAGAAAAGGTGTGGATACCTGAATGATTTGTTTAGCATAAAAACAATTAAGAAGACCTAAAATCACAGAACAATGTTCCAGACTATGGTATGTGTTGTTTCTGACTTTTTAAAGATGTTTTTATTTAAATAGTTTGAACTTTGTTTGAATTACCCCAAAAACTCGAAACTTGAGGACATTTTATATAAAAGTAGTTTGCAGACAACACATGAACTGAGCGTGTGTGTGGTGATCTTGAGGTAGTGGTGTGATGTTTTGTGTGTAGGTAAATGGGAGGTTGAGGAGATGAAGGACACTAAACTCCCGGGTGATAAAGGGCTGGTGTTGAAATCTAAAGCTAAGCATCACGCCATATCTGCTCTCCTACTGCGACCTTTCACCTTTGACACCAAACCTCTCATCGTCCAGTGAGTATACATGTCTGCTCTTGGTATGCATTTTACTCTGGCCTGTCCAGATGACAATATTGTAGTTAAACTTTTATGAAATGGGAGTTGGAAATTGCCAGCGATCTCATGTCAAAGTACTTATTTTGACGTATTTGCTTTGTGTTTTCAAGTATTATAGTACATTGACATTGCCTGAAAATAACATTTTTAATGTAAAGCTCAACTCAAGACGATAATGAAACCATGCACTCAAATAATCCAAATGCACCAATGTCAAAGCCTTGAAATATAAAAATAATACTAATGCTGTGCCATGTTTCCTCAGGTATGAGGTGAACTTCCAGACTGGCATTGACTGTGGCGGCGCTTATGTTAAACTGCTGTCTCAAACCCCTGATCTTGACTTGGTAAGATGGTCTATGTATTCATTGTGCAGTTGATAGGATAAGTTTCTGTTATACCTGCCCTGAAAATTTTTAAATTTGGAAACTAACCTAGACTGTCAGTTTGCTATAATGTGAAGAAGTGACTTCTGGCCATGTTTCTTGTTGTAAAGTGTTACCAGTTATTCATGTAATCTGTGTGATGTGGTACAATGCTGGGAAGTTTTGGTGTGCATTTGTACTACACATCCCAGAATGATCACAGTAAATGAGTGTTACTCTGCAGTCCAGGGCGCATTTAGGACGGATCCATTAGACATGTGATTAGGGGTGTGCGATATTGACAAAAAATAATAACTCAATATTTTCTGGTATTTTATCGATAACGATAATTAAATGATATTTTGCTGAGTGTGTTATTGTGCTGATATCTTAAGGACTACTGTGGACAGCTGACTCCTAAAGTTTTTGATATTCTTCATATTCTGTGGTGGTCAGTTCACACTGATAGAAATTAATCTTTTCTAATAAGTTTAAATTGAGTTGTACCTTTTATGGGTATCTTTACCTTTTATAAAGCCATTTTTCTAAAAGTGTGCATTATCTTTTAAGTCAAATTCCTACATTTATCTCCAATTTAAAAAAAAATTATTCTTACATTTAATCAGTGAATTAGAATAAAACATCTGCACTGTTACCAAGCAAATGAAATCGGTATCAATAAAATTAATCTTTGCAATGCAGAGGATACACATTTAGATGTATTTGCCCATTACTTTTTAGTGCAGAACAATGACTGCATTTTAACCTGCAATTACAAATGCATAATGTTTTGATATATTTATCATAAAAGTTGAATACTGTTATATGAAATTATCTAAATGATAAAAATAAACTTTTTAAATGTGAAATTAAAACCGCCAGTAGGTGGCAGCAAGTCACTGTTAAAAAGTGAGTCATTGTGATTGAACCGAATCATTTAAACGGCTGATTCATTCAGGAACGAAACACCATGTCATGTTCCTCAGAGACGCAAAACAGCGCTGTGACTGTGTTTGGAATTATTGTTGTTGTCAAAATAGAGCAAAAACTGGCAATATGGTGTCTAAAACGTAAGTCTCTTAATTAATTAACTTCTTGTTTTTTGAACTCTTGTAAAAAATCAATATTACATTTGTAATCATGGTAATTTTTTTTGGGGGGGGGGGGAAACAGCACTGTTTGTGTGATGTTGATTAACTATATGAAATGATATAAATGTATACATTTTCTGTCCCCATATCTTTGGGGATTTTGTGATTATTCTAAATGCATTTTATTAGACTGAATCATGCAGTGAAAAGAACACACTCTAAATGCCCACTTGTCTAGACTTCACGTAATGAATGTGTGCTCTCTGTTTTGAATGGTTTTTGCAAAAATAATAATCGCACACCCTTACATGTGATGTGGTCACATGCATTTCTGACTACCACCATGTATGGGCTCAGTGATCCAATCACAAAACATTTTGGACCGTTTTACGCCTGTATTTAATTAGTGCTGACCTGTTCTGATATATCTAGAATCAGGGTGACCGATACAATGCCTGTATGGCTGTGTATTTATTTATATAGTTTATTGATAGCATATGAGCTGGACACAAAACTTAATGCGTAAGAATTGATTGTGTCCTCACCTCCCTCTTCCCTGTCTGTCCTTACAGGAGGAGTTTGTGGATAAGACGCCGTATACCATCATGTATGGGCCTGATAAGTGTGGTGAGGATTACAAACTGCACTTCATCTTTAGACACAAGAACCCAAAAACCGGCGAGTTTGAGGAGAAGCATGCTAAGAAGCCTGACGCTGACCTCCGCTCATACTACACCGACAAGAAGACTCACCTCTACACACTGGGTAACAACACACATCTCGTCCTGCTTCCAAAAGCGCCACCTACTGTCAGAGAGTAAATTTACATGTTTGTTTAGCCTGTCTGCTGTTTTTTGCATCAATCTGGACAGACCAATCACAAATGAAAGTTGGACAGAATTTCTCATGTGTGTCAATGTGTTTTCCTGCAGTGCTGAACCCGGATAACAGTTTTGAGATCTTGATCGACCAGGCGGTGGTGAACAGCGGCAGTCTCTTGAATGATATGACTCCCCCCATCAACCCCCCGGCCGAGATCGAGGACCCCGATGACCACAAACCAGAGGACTGGGATGAGAGACCCAAGATCCAGGATCCAGATGCTGTCAAACCTGAGGACTGGTGAGGCGGAGAGAGTCTTTTGCCTTGTCCAAATACCCACTCTTGATCACTTGACTACTTATATGACGTATTTCCTGTATTTGGCTCAAGTGTGGATGAGGACCACTAGTGTGTAGAACTTTTCATTACCTGATGGGACACACTTAGTGTTTACATAGCTTTATTTATTTTTTAAATACTTAGCATTTTAAAATCAACTTCTGAATGCTTGTCCCTATAACATGACGCAATTTAATTTGTGGTGCTTCTAATTAAGTGATAAAAAGCAGTAGCAAATGTTGTACAAAATAAATATCACCACTAACCATCTTTGCACCAATAAAAAGTGCAACACTTTGTTTTTCTACTAAATGATATTACACTCACTTCCTGTCGTGCGCTCTCAAGTAGCCAAGACAGCAAGTGTGGGTATTTTGGACAGTGAATATCTTATGTGTGTTACACTGGGGATCAAAGGCATCACGGGGTCCACATGTAGTGCACATTTCATATGCAAAGATTTTAGCCAATCATAACAGTGGGCGTTTACTTTGAAGTCTCACTTCAAATCAGAGGGCTAAAATTAAGTTCGCCATTATATCTATTAAGCCATTTATATCTATTATTACTGTTTTTGCTGGAAAATACTATACTAAGATTATAAGTGCACATAATTTAAAAATGCACTTTATCTCATTAAAGTGGTGATGATGATTAATAAATGTTATCATCCTCTGGTGTAAAGGCTAATATAATTATCGTTGTATTTATTATTCTTGGTGTGAATGGGCCTTTGCATGCGAGCAGCTCATTATCCGCTGGTCTCTGCAGTGTCTCAGAGCAGCTTGGGTTGCAGTTAATTCTGTTTATTAACATTATATAATGAAAAATGTATTATTGTATTTTTCTTAAATGCTCTCTTATAGTTAAATATTACAATAGTAATATATCTTATCATTTTTATTTGTATTGGGTAATAATACTAATATATTATATAATATTATTTTATAGTCATGTTGATACGTAATCACGAACATTTTGCAAATTGTGCAGCCCTGCAGACAAGCACAGCAAACCTGGATTTTTTAAATCGCATTTTATCACTTTTAAATATCAGTTTTTATCAAGAAAACCAATTTTCCCCAAAGTTGTGCATCCCTATTATTAAAGGTGGTTTCAGAGTCCGTGAGCTTTATAGATAGGGCTGTTAAAAATTTTTTTAATTTCGAATATTCGTCGAATTTAAAATAAAAATCCACATTCGAATTTTAGGTGTGCGTTAAATCAGTGGCGCACGAGATGCGATGCAGACAAGCACAGCAAACCTGGATTTTTTTAATCGCATTTTATCACTTTTAAATATCAGTTTTTATCAAGAAAACCAATTTTCCCCAAAGTTGTGCATCCCTATTATTAAAGGTGGTTTCAGAGTCCGTGAGCTTTATAGATAGGGCTGTTAAAAAAAATTAAATTTCGAATATTCGTCGAATTTAAAATAAAAATCCACATTCGAATTTTAGGTGTGCGTTAAATCAGTGGCGCACGAGATGCGATGATGATGTAAGTGTCGTTGCATTGTAATGTTTTTGTTAGTCTATCCAGTTGAAGCCACTGCTGCGTTGTTCATTAAAAATATTGCAGAAAAAGAGAACATCAATGCGGAGAAGATCTTGTTTATGTCAAAACTGAAACCAAGATGTTCACACAGAACACATATTTCGCGCACTTTCTAGAGGGACATCTATCACCATTGCACTCGCGTCTCGCACAATAGAGCCACATGTTTAGAAAGTCATGTAAAATGCATGCAAGTTCAACTTTGAAAAAAAACATATCTCTAGACTTTTTTCCCCATCCCACTGCATCTCATGCTTTTAAATTAAAGAGTACTCTGTGTGATTGTCTTTCGGCGCTTTGTATTAAACTATGCTTAGATGCATGATACTGTTTTGTTTATAGTTGTTTAAGCAACTTGATTATAATTGGTTTATAAACATTATTTTAAACATTATGCACTTGTTTCACAGATAGTCATGTTAGCTTATGCTTTGAATAAACGTGCATTAGTAATATTTTGCTCAATGCGCCCTCTTGTGGCCTCAGGAGAGAAGCCAAAAGCTTTTCTTCACCCTAACTGAAATTATGCATTTTAAATTCGAATATAATTTTGATCATATTTAAGTACGAAATTCGAATTTAGTTTTTTAGCCATTTTGACAGCCCTAGAGCTTTGAGTATTGATTTAAATAAAGCCCCAACTCTGAGTACTGAGCCTGGTGTTTTCTACTGGAAATGTAAACGTCTAATTGTTTATTTGCCAGGGAGTGTGGAAGCCCAGGAAGATCCCTAACCCAGACTTCTTTGAGGACCTGCACCCGTTCCGTATGACTCCAATCAGCGCCGTCGGTCTGGAGCTCTGGTCCATGTCTTCTGATATCTTCTTTGACAACTTCTTCATTACCTCTGATCGTAATGTGGCAGAGCGATGGGCGGCTGATGGCTGGGGTCTGAAGAAAGCAGCTGAGGGAGCCGCAGAGGTGTGAAAAGATGAAACTGTGACACGTCTTCACACAGAGACACACAGACTTCATAATTTTTTTTTGCGCTTTAATATTCACAAGACACTAGACCGTAATGCAATTTGATTAATTGTACAGCCCTACTTTTGGTTTATTCATTAAACATTTGCCAAATTCCATGACATTCTGTGTTTTGCAGAAAATTTCATTTTTATTACTGCATTCCGCGATTCCATCTGTTTTTCCCGTTGAAGAAATCATAGAGCCCTACAGGATGTATCGCGTATATATAGCAGGGCTCGGTTTGGTTTCTCTTGTGTGGGGTCTCTCTCTGAGGCAGGTTTTGGATCCCAGGGGAATGTCTCTGGTTCTGTCGGTGTGCTGGGAGGCACTGCTGAGCGCCGTGCACTCTGGGATTAGCTGTTTTTTGGTGGGCTTTCATGAGAATTCCTACTGTGCAAATGCCTTTTGCCCCAAAGGTGGATTCCAGGCATGCCTTGCATGTTAAACTCGAGGGCCAGCTCTGTCCCTGGCTAAAGGACCTAGCAGAAGCCTGTGGGTTTTTGTCTAAATGGATTCATGCTTTGATGTTGCTGTGACAAAGTCATGATGGCTGATTAAACCGACCACAATCAAAGACAGTCAGTCAGGACAGAAGCCTGTGCCTCAGTGTGACTTTGGCTGAACTCTTTACCACATGGCCAAAGGATGCGTACTTGGTTTGAAGTGTTTACAGCGCAACCCTCAATGGTTAACTTAAAGGAGGGATAGTTCACCCAATGATGGTGTCGTCATTTACTCACCCTCATCTCATTCCAGACCCATAAGACTTTAGTTCACGTTCACGAAAGATTTAATTTGGCTTTTATTCGCATATAAACATTGATCAGTGCACACATATAAAGCATATCAAATATTATAAATGGAAGCCGAAACGTTTGGGTAATATGATTTCCTGATTTCTACTTTTATTAATAGTGGCAAAAAATAAATCTTATGGTATGTGCACAACAAAAGCGATGCAATTATTAGCATCGTGCTAATCGCTCTAGATTACTCGCAGGATGTTTTTCACATCACTTGTGCGAATAAAAAACATTGCGCGATGAGAAGTGTCTTAATGCTCATCAACAACAACATCAACAACATGTCAAACTGGGCATGTCAATGAGCTCTTCGCTGATTGGCTTGGTGTTCGCACCGAATTCGCATCATTTGTGTTGCCCGGTCCGAATTCACGTCTGTTCAGAACTTTGCAT
Source organism: Sinocyclocheilus grahami (assembly GCF_001515645.1). Taxonomy (NCBI): domain Eukaryota; kingdom Metazoa; phylum Chordata; class Actinopteri; order Cypriniformes; family Cyprinidae; genus Sinocyclocheilus; species Sinocyclocheilus grahami. The sequence goes on from NW_015505590.1 coordinate 210,814, forward strand.
TACCCGGGTTTCCATCCAAAGTTGCAAATTTAACTTTTTTTTTTATTTAAAATTGAAATCACACAAAACATTTGCGAATAAACACCGTTTCCATCCAACGAGTCAAAGACTGTTGCTGGCGCTAAGGCTATATATATATCACTATGAAAATGAGGAGAAACCCCTGAATATGATATTTTTTATAGGCCTATATAATAAATTACTTGCGCCTCAGAGCGAGCAGACGAAACTAAATAAATGCGGTCATTGCTTTCGGTGGTGGATGCTGCTGTTTGGGAGCGCGGCCGTGTAACGACAAGGCAGTTATACAGAAATACGTTGATGACAGACTTTGCTCAGACATTTCAAAATCAAAATAACCATAACATTTCCGATGCTGAGGAACAAGATTGGTCCACCGTCCCATAGCGCAGTCACATTACTTTTTTGTTGCGCCTGGAGGAATTTACTCGGCAAATGCGTTTCCATCTCCTTTTATTCGCATTAACCGAATAAATTTGCGCACAAGTCAAAAACCACCTCAAGCAAGCGTAAAAACTTTTTTGCGAATTAAGGGATTTTTATTCTAAATTTGCCGTTTCCATCACTCGTTTCTTATGCGATACTTCAAAATGTGCATAAAAACAGGGTGATGCAAACATAGCTATTGACTTTTAGATTTGTGATCTACTCGCACAAATAATAAAGTTAGCTTTTGGTGTGCACACCCCACAATAGATTGTCTGTATTAGACACTTGTACTCGTGTGTTAGTAAATTAAGTGTGTGTGTGTGTTTACAGCCCAGTCTGGTGAATCAGATGATAACAGCTGCTGAAGAGAGACCCTGGCTCTGGATCGTCTACGTCTTGACTGTGGCTCTGCCTCTGGTGCTCATCATTGTCTTCTGCTGCACCGGAAAGGTAAGTGTGTGTCATTTAAAGAAGCTTGACCTTAATGTATGGCTGGATCTGTAGAATAAATGTCATCCTGTGCCTTACAGAAGAGCTCAGCGTCCACATCTGCTGCTGAGTACAAGAAGACAGACGCGCCACAGCCAGATGTGAAGGAGGAAGCCGAGGAAGAGGAAGAGGAAGAGGAAGCCAAGGAAGACTTTGAGGAAGCCAAGGAAGAGGAATCAGGTCTGAAAGATAAACAACTTTTGTTAAATCTTTCTTACAGTCAAATGCGACCAGTCACACAAGTTGCGTTCTTTGCTTGGAAGAGTTTTTAGTTCTAGTTCTGTTTACACTCTCCTCTCTTTCAGGGACTTGGGTTTGGACCTTATGATGGTTGAGCCGTTTTCTATAATTCTGTGTTGTTGTTCCCCCAGAAGCAAAGAAGAGTGAAGAAGAGGACTCCACAGGAGAAGCAGAGGAGGCCGCAGAGAACGACAACAAAGACGACAGTACATCCAATGAGGTAGTGCATCTTATGCTACTAGAAACACATAGGAAATGTTACATTTTGAGACTTTATAAGCAAATGTTGTCTTTTAGTAGGCACCTGGGTGTGGATTTGGAAGATCAGGTTTATTTTAGTAAATCAGTTTGTCGTCATCACATAAAAGTCTTCAGCAGCATTTTATGTGTTCATGTAAACTAGGGTGAGTTAGGTGTGTTTAAAGCCATTTAATTTTCCTAGATTGATGTTATCTGAATAGAGATCCTGATTTTGTTTGTTTTGGATAATGCGGTTTTTCCAAGGTTTTCTTTATTTTCTCTCTAATTTCTGATCGAACAATAATTGTTTCTCATAGGGAGAATAAGTTGTTGTAAACATTTATACAGTGGCTAGTCTTTTTTTTTTTTCTTCTTCTCCCATTGCCCATGTCAAAATGTTTGGACAAATTACCTACTGGGTTTTTTTTTTTTTTTAATTGCAAACAAGAGGTTGTGTGGTAAATTAATTGCTGTCCAAATCCACGTTTATGAGATTACAAGATCTGATCAATCTAAAAGTTGTTTGTAAGTCTTTTTTGACCAATGCCAAGAACTGTACAGTAACTGTTGCGTTGCATTTTAAACATGGACACTTTTATTACTGAGATGCTGGAATCTGTTTACAAGAATGATCTGAAGTGACTGTTCCACTACGGTGACTGGGAGCTGTTAAGATGAAAATGGAACAAAATCAATTAAACAGGCCATTTAAATTGGCCGTTATTATGGCAGCAAGTAAGCAATACAATCCTTTCCAATCATCCTACTACTTGTCCGCTTGATCCTATTCCATCTCATCTCCTTCAAGCCATTTCTCCTGCCGTTGTACCTGCACTCACTCACATCGTTAACACATCCCTTCACACTGGTGTTTTTCCCTCAACATTTAAACAGGCTCTCTCTGTCTACATGGCATCACTAGGTTCTGTCATTCAGAAACATGTCTTTTCATATCACTGCTATGCTGATGACACTCTACTCTACCTCTCATTCCATCCTGATGATTCAACGATAACTGCTCGCATCTCAGCATGTCTAACCTGGCTAAGACAGAACTGCTTGTGGTCTCAACAAACCCATCACTTTATCAAAATTTCACCATCCAGTTAGGCTCATCAACCATAACTCCTTCAAAAACAGCTAGAAACCTTGGAGTTGTGATTGATGATAAGCTGAATTTCTCAGACCACATTGCTAAAACTGCCCGGTCCTGCAGATTTGCTTTATACAACATTAGGAAGATCAGGTCCTTTCTTTCAGAACATGCAACACAACTCCTTGTTCAAGCTCTTGTTCTGTCCAGGCTGGACTATTGCAATGCTCTCTTGGCAGGTCTTCCAGCCACTTCTATCAAGCCTCTACAATTAATCCAAAATGCCGCTGCATTTTGTTTTTTGTTTGTTGCTCTTTTGTTAGTTTTGACTGCTTTTATTGTCCTCATTTGTAAGTCACTTTGGATAAAAGCGTCTGCTAAATGTAAACGTAAAAATGTTTTATAAAACGGAGAGTTCCGGTCCTTGATTCTGATTGGCTGAGCCACGTTCGAAGCTGTTGTAAATTACTCTACAAACACACACCTTTGTTTACTTCTGTGTGTTGCTCGGCAATCACTTTGTTGGAACCACAACGGTTTCTGAGGAACTACATTGTTTGGCGGAAGAATACTGTTTTTATTAATATCATTACACTATATTTTCTCTGTTTTATTTTGTGAAACCATATGGAATAACCGTTTTATAAAAGCAATAAGCCCTGTGAAGCCGTGGTTTACAGTGAATTTATAACAGCTAAGGGGGTTTTAGGCACTCGGCTTCATGTCGTGCCTAACAATGCCCCTTAGCTGTTATAAATTCACTGTAAACCACGGCTTCTTATTACTTTATTGCACACATGGTCACACTTATTGTCAACCAAGTATTCTGGTCAAATGTTTGCCTTATGTAAATAAGGTTGTGTTAGGGTGTGTTAACTTATTTCTGATGATTTCCACATTTAAAAAAATTTACATGCATTACTTGGACATTTCAAATGCAAGACCGAAAACCATTTAAACCATAGTGTATCAGATTTCCTGTTATTAAATAATACATTTAAATAAATGTTGAACATGTGACTGACCACGTGAGCAGTGCATGTCCAAGGTTTGTAGGATTATAAACTCGCTCCTCCACGGTGAATAAAACATCATCTGAATGCACAAGATTTTATCACAGTTTGAAATTTGCCTTGCAAATTTGATTTTTGTAGACTAACCCCATGATAAGAAATAAATACCATCCAAGTAGGGCTTTACAGGTGATTGATTGAGAAATGCATTGCAAATTGTTTCCAAATATATCAAATAAAATAAAAAACATTTGTTCACTATTTTTTGACAAAGTAATTTTCTCTTGTGTAGAAATCAGAGGACGACATTCTGAGAAGGTCTCCCAGAAACAGGAAACCGAGAAAGGACTAATGGACTTCCTGAATCTATATATCCCAACATCCCTCTCCTCCCGCTCGCGGTCCTGCTCCATCTTTCCTCCCCTCACTCCCACGTCCCCTCCTTCCCCGCTCTTCTTCTCCATCCCTGCCGCCGTGATGACGGTCAGAGCGAAACAGTGCGGTCTGCCACTCGACCAGCAGCCAAACGAACGCCTCCTCAAGCGGCCTTGAGGATGTCGATGGTTACCACAGTGATGACGACGCTCAAATAGCGTAGAAAGTTTCTCCGTAACTAAAAATGAAACACAATCTTTGTTACCATTCCTGAACTGTGCATCCGACGATCACGTAAAGATCCCGTTCCTACTTTCAGCTGTCACGCAAACACACACACACACACACACTTCCAGACAGTGTTCCTGAAGCCTAACACATGACCACAGTATGGCACACTTGGTATTGTAAGGTTTACAGGCCAACAGCTTTATTCCTTTGTTCTAGAATTACTCAAGAAGCCATAGGCGATTGATGGGATATATTCATTATAAACTAGAAAACCGGCCAACTGGATATACACTAGGTTTTAACGTATAAATGAGATGTTTTCATTATTTTCTATTCCATGAGGTTCATCATTTTGTCGTGGCGTCCATTAAAAGGCCAAACCGTGACCTTAACGCAGCCAGATGTGGTGCACGTGCTCAGTAAGGTGTCCAGGGAGAATGCCAGGTAGATTCATAGGTTCTAGTGTACTGCCTTACTTGTAGGACTCAAGATTTGCTAATATTTTTTTTTCTGTGTTATCATAGTATTTGTTTTGTTTAATCTTTGGGAAATGTGAATTACAAATGAAAAGTAACATTTCTGGAGGGGGAATGTGCTTAACTATCATTAAGTGTGAATGCAAATAATACTAATGGCCTAAAAATAAAGGTCATTCTCCTTTATGCGTAATGTGATATTTTATTTAGCTTGATTGAGGTGACATATTACCAGGAGTTTTTATGTGAAATTCACCCTGTTATGGGTTATCATAAGAGATCAACTATAAGAAAAACTTTTATTTATTATATATTTTTTTGCCATTGGTGACAGGGTTCAGGCCTATCTGAGTATTAAGTATAATAGTGAGTATAATAGTGTATTGAGGACACACACACACAATCACGCTGGTCAATGATTCCGTGTCTTGAGTGTCAGTCTCATTCTGAGAACTTCAACTGTATATGAAAAATAAATCAAAAATTGTCTTCTGATTTAGATAATGATTATAAAAATGTGATGTTGAATAAAAAGTGTTTTAATAACTTTGTTTTTTCATTGCGCCACTGTACCTGCTCATCAGTTTTTTCAAGTCCCAAAAGTCTTGACAGGTGTGCTTCCCCAGTCAGACATGTGTTGTGAAATAAGGCTCACGTGATGTCAGACACTTATTAAAAATAAAGGTATGATATTTGCATGCTTAATATACTGTAAAAGTGGACCTAGAAAGATATTTGGACGCTTAAGTCACTACAAAGGAGTTTGTTTGGCATGAAATAATAAAATGGTGATAAACCGTTCAAAATGAAGACAAAGGGTGATTAACTACACTGTAGTTTCTCTGCTTTGACACCTTGTGAACTTGAGGGGAACAGACGTCACGCACTAAACATCACTTGTTGTTTTAAAAGCCATGCAGAAATCAAAAGTGACAAATGTGGTGATCTAAAACTCGGCCGAGTCAGGTCCGTCACTATCTTTCTGGGTGTTATC
>NW_015505590.1:219770-219995 GCF_001515645.1 Sinocyclocheilus grahami
TGTCTGTCTGTCTGTCAGTCTGTCTCTATCTGTCTGTCTGTCAGTCTGTCTCTATATGTCTGTCAGTCTGTCTGTCTCTGTCTCTATCTATCTATCTCTCTGTCTGTCTGTCTCTATCTCTCTGTCTCTATCTATCTGTCTGTCTCTGTCTGTCTCTATCTATCTATATCTATCTATCTATATCTCTCTGTCTCTATCTATCTGTCTGTCTGTCTGTCTGTCTGT
>NW_015505590.1:220222-227912 GCF_001515645.1 Sinocyclocheilus grahami
CTATCTGTGCTTGTCTGTCTGTCTATCTATCTATCTGTCTGTCTGTCTCTTTCTTTCACTCTATCTCTCTATCTATCTCTCTGTCTATCTATCTATCTGTCTGTCTATCTCTTTATCTATCTGTCTGTCTGTCTATCTATCTATCGGTCTGTCTGTCTATCTCTTTATCTATCTGTCTGTCTATCTCTTTATCTATCTGTCTGTCTGTCTGTCTATCTATATGTCTGTCTGTCTCTTTCTTTCACTCTATCTATTTATCTATCTATCTATCTGTCTGTCTATCTGTGTCTGTCTATCTATCTATCTTTCTGTCTGTCTGTCTGTCTGTCTGTCTCTATCTATCTGTCTGTCTGTCTGTCTGTCTGTCTGTCCATCTGTCTGTCTGTCTATCTATATGTCTGTCTGTCTATCCATCTCTTTCTTTCTTTCTGTCTATCTCTTTCATTCATTCATTATATCTATCTATCTATCTATCTATCTATCATAATTTAATCTCTCAGTTTTTCACTTTAAATCTTCTAGCTTTAAAAAAAGTACTTTCTTTTTCATAGTTGAAAAATAAGTGTTCTATAAATAAATAAGTGTGATTTCCCGAGAACAGCAAGGCATGACATCTGCTGAGGAATGTTCGGGTATTTTGGGGTGTACAGTGAGAGTGTGTGTGATCTGTCACTCACGTCACGTCGCGAGGATCAAACAGAGGAAAAAATAAAAGAAATAGTTACAAGATGGCGACCAACAACTGCCTGAACACTGGAAAACAATAGAGACAGCGCAGTAGGGCAGAGTTTGTTGCTTTACCGTTTGCCTTTTCTTTTCCACGTCGAGTCAAACCGGGGGACAGTAGTTGGCTGTGTGTACTTTAAGACTTTTGAAGCAGATTGGGAAGAAAGTGAGTTTATAATGCTTTGTTTGAGGGCTAGTTAGCAGGCAGGCTAAGCTACATCCGTAGCTGTAATGTAACTGAGGATCAGCTGTTAGCCGCACTGCTGCTTTAAAAGTTACTTTTACTAGTAAAACTCACTCGTGACTCTCAGAGTTGGTGTTTTTGGGCTGAATGGATGTAATGTATGTGCTTTTATCCATCGCTTTCTAACCTTTCGTCGATAGGTTTGATTTCAAGTGCGTCTTTTGTCAACTTCAACTGTGAGGCGAAAAAATTGCTCGTTTATTTTTTATCTGTTGCTAAAAAGTTTCGCGACAAGAGAGAAAAAAACGATTTAATCACGTGTCGTATCGCGTATATAAACGGGAGGTAAATATTTAAGAGTTTCAAGTTTTCAAAAAGAGGTTCCTAAAGTAAAAGTTTTGACTCCTCTTAAACGTTTCTCTAAATGATATACACGTCTTAACAAATGTAACTTTTAAGATGCAAATGTTACTTTTAATGTTAGGCAACGCTTTCATTCATTAAATGGTAATTCTGGTTCGTGGCAGGACTCCCGGCTTGAATACAGTTATATTCAGTGATTTCTGTGCGTTCGTTTGTGTCGTTTAGTTAAAGGAAACTTTTGAGTTTTAGCGTTTGGACTCTTTTTTTAGAATATAAGCGCACAAATCTGAACTATGTGATATTTCTTTTGTTGTACACGGAGGCATAGTGATAAAAATGGAGGCAGTTGAGTGTGTTTTGTAAAGAGACACGCGCGCGCACACACACGCTCGGAAACAGCACGATCAGTCCTGTGAGTTGTGCTGGACTCTGGAGACTCGAGTGAGTTTATAAACGCGGTTCTTCTGGATGATGGCGGATTTCGTGGTGCCGCGGCACAGCGCGGTGATGGAGCGGCTGCGGCGGCGCATCGAGCTCTTCCGGCGGCATCACACCGGCTGTGAGAACCGCTATGACAGCACGGCCATGGAGCGGCTGGAGATGGACAGACAGCAGACGTTCGCGCTGCATCAGCGCTGCCAGCAGACCAAGGCCAAGCGCCCAAACAAGCGGCAGCCGGCGGCGGCGAGTGCGGACCCCGCGGGGCAGAGAGGCACGGGCGGCGGCGGGGGAACCGGAGCGGAGCTCGCGGACGGAGCGAGCGGGACAGCCGGGGAGCAGAGCAGAAACAGCACGCTGATCGCGGTGAGTCTATGCGAAACGAGTCACGCCTGAGAGATTGTAGGTTCAAACCTCACGTGTGTTGGTTTAGAAACCGTTACCATTGCGCTTACTACTCCAGGAGGACTTGCTTTACTTTGGATCTCCGGTTACACTCTATTTTAAGGTGCCCTTGTTACAGTGTAATTATACATTTGAAGTATTTTAAGTACTGAGTAGTATTAATTAACTACATGTACTTAGTATATGGTTAGGGGTTGGCTTAGGGCTACTTGCATGTAATTATGCATAATTTATTGTTATTATAGTAAGTACATGTAACGTGTAACAAGGACACCTTAAAATAAAGTGTTATCGGATCTCCTAAAAGACAATAGGGAAGTAGACGGTAGTCTAGAAACCTGAAAATGCAGTAAGGTGCTTGAATGCACGTGCTGATCTCTGAGCATAGGTAAGTTTGAGGTGCTTCGGCAGGTGTGTGTGTGTGTGTGTGTGTTACAGCATCAGCATCAACAGCGCTGAGGTCATGTGTAGTGGTCCACCGATATTGTTTTTTTGACAGCCGATGCCGATATCTTAGAGAGCAGGGTGGCCGATGGTCGATATAAAGCCGATATATGCAAGTATATTTTTTTATTTTAATTATAATTTATGTATTTTAATTAATGTTTGAGAAACTTGAAATAATTTGAAAATGAATTATGAAAAAATAATGTCCTGATTCTATAGTTCTATTACAGTATTTTTCACAAATAAAGAAATATTTTAAAATACATAAACAAAAAGAAAGTAAACACTGTAACCAACTGGGCACTCGGTAATCTGGGAAGTTTGGGTGCTTTGGGAATCATGTTTTTTCAACTAAAGCCAAGGTAACACTCATTTTACATGCAGCACACAGTAAAAATGACATGAATATGACAGTGCGCAAATGCATAAATCAGCATAGTTTGAAATAACGAGTTTAAAGTTGATCACGCATCTCCAGTGAAGCTGCACTCTTTAACAGGATTGAATTTGCACGGACCGACCGTCACGCAGAGCACACACGATCAGGCAATATACAAATGCACACTTCACAAGATCTCATAGCTGGATTCGACTAAGTCTGCAAGGTTTGTGAAATTAAATGTTCATTAGTCATTTAAAGGTTTGTTTAAATGATATGCGTATTTGCTGAATGCTGACGGCAAACGAGAAAGTATTATGTCTGCCTTTCTGTTACTAATAATATAAAAGCAATCGTTATAATACTTTTTGTATACCTTTTAATTCATTTGTTCAACAGTTCTATCTGATTATTAGACAGACTTCTGTCTGTATTAGGCAGAACTGTTAAACGACGGCAACAAACAATGACAAGGGAAAATGTGAGCACTGTGTGCTCTGGCGCTGCCGTTCTCAGTGCCATCAAAATAAAAGTCCAGCCATCTAAAGAAAAGTCCTGCCTCGAACACATCGGCCAGGCAGAAAAACTTATCGGCCAGTGCCGATATTTGAAAAATGCCAAATATCGGCCGATATATCGGTCAACCACTAGTCATGTGACTGTGACAGGAACACGCGTCTAGCACGTCACATGAGCTTGGTGCTGTTCGCTGTGTGCCACAGATGTTTTGAGGGGGGGGATCAATGAATGATCACCTCATGGCTGTGTTTGTTTTTGGAACGTGCATTGCTGTGCTTTCCAAAACCCCAAGACTGATTGAAGCTTTCAAAGCATCCCTGCTTCTAGACAGCAGCCCTGAAGGACTTCCAAGTCATGTGTGAATGTCGTTGCATTAGAACCAAGAAATAGAGCACACAGATACTTTGATTAGGTTTGAAAAATGTATAGTGCAACTTTGTGATTGTGAAGTGATCTGCAGCATCTGAAAGCAAATGACTCTTGCTCTAATATTTTCTAATGCAGTGACATTCTGGAACCAAGTGTCATCTAAGTCCAATACTTTGTGGACACTGGAAACCTGGCCATCCTTCCATTTTAAACTAGATTGGTATTTTTAGCCCTGCTTGTGTCTTAAATACAGGACTTCCTTTACATGTTGTTTTCCTTGTGAAGCAACAGTGCTGTTGGTTGAAACGGTGGCACGGAGAGCAGTGTATAATGTTGAAACCATGGCTGGCTTTACAGAGACAGTCAGGCTCCTGGAACTGGTAGCATGTAATGCTTATTGTAGTTTGTGGATATTAGGGCATGATAAACCACAGCAAAGAGAAGTCATGAGTGGAGATTTACATGTTCCACAGCTGATTAAACTCACACTGCACCACTGCTAGAAACCAGAAAACTAAACCGATAAGGGCAGCTTTATTTATGAATGAATCACTGTAGCATCTATAACATCTGACAACAGGTTTATTCTCTCCTGAAGAGGTGTGGGCAGTAAAGTCGCCTGAGAACTCACAGATCAATGTTGAAACCAATGTCCTTTCCTCCAACGCACCAGGAGCTGCCATGCATGCGGATGGGCAGTCTTCAGTTTGGGGTTTCGGGGGTGTTGCATGTTGGTGCATTTCTAGCATCAGCTGACTTATGTTATATTAGCCTAGAAATATATTGTACTTGATATGACTGCTTAAGTCAGTCGCTTTTCTTTTTCATGTTTTAATTGAAAGGATGGTTTAACTTGCTGTGGTCGTGTTGATAGTGTAACATTAAATGTTTTTTTTTATTTTGTGCACATTAATAGTGTCTTCAAACTGTCAAAACGTCACCATGAAATCAAAATTGACAGTGGACACTGTTCATCATAGTTTGGTAAACGTCTACAGTGGTGAACGGAAACTACAGCAGATCTAAATTGTTCCCATTTGCTCCAATTGCAAAAGAAAAAAAACACAATAGTATTTCTATGACCAAAAGAGGAAAGAATATTGAGATATTTATTTAGTTGGTCAGATGTCGTCAAATTTGGTGTCACTCCTTTAGCTTATAGTGCTGGGTGTTTTTTACAATTTTATCAATTCGAATTTAATGTTTTGCCACGATTAAATTTTTTATAAATCGAGGAATCATGATTATGAATAGAAATATTACAATACGTTAGAATTAGATATTTTGACTATGCCGGTGATGGCAGTAAAGAGAAAAGAACGATCCATCCGTATGTCGACGCACTCAGTGAAGGACCTTAGAATATATTGCTAAGCGCCATTCACACAGAATGCTCCTTTGTGTTGACAAAGATGTGACGCGGGCAGTGGAATGGGGGGGGGGGGGGGGGGGGGGGGGAGAGAGTTTTTTTTTACGGGGTTTTAACTTGAGTGGTGTGTTTTTAGAATGCCGTTTCATGCAAGAGACATGAGCGCAACACACATCTCTGAGTTTACGAGAAGAAATCAATTAAAAATTCAGTGTTTAAACCTTTTTTGAGCACTCCCAAACACCGTAAGGTAACTGTTGTACTTCGGTGTAATTTGCATACATATTTATTACTGTATTTAAAAGAACAATACTTCATAACTGCTCCACCACAGCGACTGGGAGCAGAAAGAGAAGAAAAGCACATAAACATTCGAAATGGCAGGAATGTAATACAATTTTTAAATTAGTATTTTTATATAAATAACTATATCACGTATAATTATATACAACTATAGCGCGTCTATTTTCCTATTTTTAAACAGGAGATTTAAATAATCAAATAATAAATAGGTTTTTAAAATAAAAACCATCCGAATCCATGAGTTTTATCACTGAGGTGATATGTACGCGTATTTTTACAGACGTCCATTTGAGAAACAATTACCATCCGAATCTGGCTTTAGTTGTTCATGCATCTTTTCTGCAAAAATATGATATGTTTAACATTTACATAATGTTGATAACTTCACGTGTGGTGCACTTGGAATAGAATTTTCTTTAATTAAAGGATTACTAAAGAAAAAGTTACTTGAATCATGTTGTAGTTACATTTTCAAGTTGACTAGTTAAAAATTGAGAATCGGTCTAATGTTCTGAAAACAGCGCAGACATGAGTTGAATGTTAAGACAGAAAAGAGTTCTCTAGTTGGTACTGCTCGTGTGTCAAACTCATCCATCCACGCTCATCTGTGGTTGAGTATACTTTAAGTCTAAAGTCGAATAAATAAGGCTACAAAAATAAGTCGATTTACATCAATTTGTCACACCGTTTCATTAATTCATAAACCTCTGACATGTTTAACTCGAAACAAGACTCACTGGTGTGGATGCTAATTGCTAGTATGCTTAATATGGTTGCGTTCATACTAGGGCTGCCACTAACGACTATTTTTATTTATATATATATATATACTACTACTAAAAAAATTATAATCAAAAAACACTTTTTAAAGGAGTATTTACCAGAAATATTATTTACCAGAATTTATTTAGGAGAAAAATGTAAATGTGCAGTATTTCTGAAAAATCCTTTTCAGATTCTTTTTTTTTTTTTTTTATAAAATCAATTAATTGGAGATGCTTTTGATTATTAAAGTTTAATGGATCCATTATAATGGAATCCAGAAAATAATGGAAAACACAATTTGGTAAAGATAAAACTGTAAAACTCAATTAATTAGACAGGCTTTTTGATTAATACAATTTAATTTAATCATTAAAACGGAGTATAGAAAAATGAAAATGGAAAAAACTGAATTTGGAAATAAAACGGATTTCATAGTGCCCTATAATTATAATAAATTGTTTTGTGGTAGTAATATGTAAGTGAAAGCCTTTAAAATGACGGTAACACTTTACAATAAGGTTCATTAGTTAACTACTTTAGTTAACATGAACTAAGCATGAACAATACTTCTACAGCATTTATTAATCTTAGTTAATGTTAATTTCAACATTTACTGCTGCATTATTAATCAAAAGTTGTGTTTGTTAACATTAGTTAATGCGCTGTGAATTAACATGAACTAACTATGAACAACTGTATTTTCATTAACTAACATTAACAAAGATGAATAAATACTGTAATAAATGTATTGTTCTTTGTTTGTTCATGCTAGTTAATACATTAACTAACATTAACTAATGGAACCTTATTGTAAAGTGTTACCAAAATTACTTAAAGGGGTCAAAAGATGTTGCTAAAAAGAACATTATATTGTGTATTTGGTGTAATGAAATGTGTTTATGCGGTTTAAGGTTAAAAAACACATTATTTTCCACATACTGTACATTATTGTTTCTTCTCTATGTCCCGCCTTTCTGAAACACGTCGATTTTTACAAAGCTCATCGGTCTGAAAAAGCAAGGTGTGCTGTGATTGGCCAGCTATCCAGTGCGTTGTGATTGGCCGAATACCTCAAGCGTGTGAGGGAAATGTTACGCCCTTACCATACTGTGATGATGCCCTGTCAGGCCGGAGCGATGATTCAAAAACATGAAAACCCATTATAAACGAGGCATTCGTTGCATCCAGTGGGGGCATAATTATGGATTATAATGACTTGTACTGTCTTTTTACGCGTTGCATTGCATCTCGCCGCGTAAACATAAAACCATGTCTGCATTTGTGATCGGAGAAATGACAAACAACAAGCCCTACTCTACACTGCCCAAAAAACTCGCTTTAAATATAAAAAACATACTTGCAGTCTGTGAGTCAGAACAGCCGGCATTGTAGTCTACTCTCCCAGGATCAGGAAACGGTCCTC
>NW_015505590.1:234819-307193 GCF_001515645.1 Sinocyclocheilus grahami
GACGGGTTGTTGTTGTGGGGTGAAGGGGGGGGGGGGGGGGGGGGGGGGGGGGGGGGGGGGGGGGGAGACGGGAGTGAACTTCTTTTAACTTGAGTGGTGTGTTTTTAGAATGCCGTTTCATGCAAGAGACATGAGCGCAACACACATCTCTGAGTTTACGAGAAGAAATCAATTAAAAATTCAGTGTTTAAACCTTTTTTGAGCACTCCCAAACACCGTAAGGTAACTGTTGTACTTCGGTGTAATTTGCATACATATTTATTACTGTATTTAAAAGAACAATACTTCATAACTGCTCCACCACAGCGACTGGGAGCAGAAAGAGAAGAAAAGCACATAAACATTCGAAATGGCAGGTATGCAATACAATTTTAAAATGTGTATTATAAACCGATATATAAATAACTATATCACGTATAATTATATACAACTATAGCGCGTCTATTTTCCTATTTTTAAACAGGAGATTTAAATAATCAAATAATAAATAGGTTTTTAAAATAAAAACCATCCGAATCCATGAGTTTTATCACTGAGGTGATATGTACGCGTATTTTTACAGACGTCCATTTGAGAAACAATTACCATCCGAATCTGGCTTTAGTTGTTCATGCATCTTTTCTGCAAAAATATGATATGTTTAACATTTACATAATGTTGATAACTTCACGTGTGGTGCACTTGGAATAGAATTTTCTTTAATTAAAGGATTACTAAAGAAAAAGTTACTTGAATCATGTTGTAGTTACATTTTCAAGTTGACTAGTTAAAAATTGAGAATCGGTCTAATGTTCTGAAAACAGCGCAGACATGAGTTGAATGTTAAGACAGAAAAGAGTTCTCTAGTTGGTACTGCTCGTGTGTCAAACTCATCCATCCACGCTCATCTGTGGTTGAGTATACTTTAAGTCTAAAGTCGAATAAATAAGGCTACAAAAATAAGTCGATTTACATCAATTTGTCACACCGTTTCATTAATTCATAAACCTCTGACATGTTTAACTCGAAACAAGACTCACTGGTGTGGATGCTAATTGCTAGTATGCTTAATATGGTTGCGTTCATACTAGGGCTGCCACTAACGACTATTTTTATTTATATATATATATATACTACTACTAAAAAAATTATAATCAAAAAACACTTTTTAAAGGAGTATTTACCAGAAATATTATTTACCAGAATTTATTTAGGAGAAAAATGTAAATGTGCAGTATTTCTGAAAAATCCTTTTCAGATTCTTTTTTTTTTTTTTTTATAAAATCAATTAATTGGAGATGCTTTTGATTATTAAAGTTTAATGGATCCATTATAATGGAATCCAGAAAATAATGGAAAACACAATTTGGTAAAGATAAAACTGTAAAACTCAATTAATTAGACAGGCTTTTTGATTAATACAATTTAATTTAATCATTAAAACGGAGTATAGAAAAATGAAAATGGAAAAAACTGAATTTGGAAATAAAACGGATTTCATAGTGCCCTATAATTATAATAAATTGTTTTGTGGTAGTAATATGTAAGTGAAAGCCTTTAAAATGACGGTAACACTTTACAATAAGGTTCATTAGTTAACTACTTTAGTTAACATGAACTAAGCATGAGCAATACTTCTACAGCATTTATTAATCTTAGTTAATGTTAATTTCAACATTTACTGCTGCATTATTAATCAAAAGTTGTGTTTGTTAACATTAGTTAATGCGCTGTGAATTAACATGAACTAACTATGAACAACTGTATTTTCATTAACTAACATTAACAAAGATGAATAAATACTGTAATAAATGTATTGTTCTTTGTTTGTTCATGCTAGTTAATACATTAACTAACATTAACTAATGGAACCTTATTGTAAAGTGTTACCAAAATTACTTAAAGGGGTCAAAAGATGTTGCTAAAAAGAACATTATATTGTGTATTTGGTGTAATGAAATGTGTTTATGCGGTTTAAGGTTAAAAAACACATTATTTTCCACATACTGTACATTATTGTTTCTTCTCTATGTCCCGCCTTTCTGAAACACGTCGATTTTTACAAAGCTCATCGGTCTGAAAAAGCAAGGTGTGCTGTGATTGGCCAGCTATCCAGTGCGTTGTGATTGGCCGAATACCTCAAGCGTGTGAGGGAAATGTTACGCCCTTACCATACTGTGATGATGCCCTGTCAGGCCGGAGCGATGATTCAAAAACATGAAAACCCATTATAAACGAGGCATTCGTTGCATCCAGTGGGGGCATAATTATGGATTATAATGACTTGTACTGTCTTTTTACGCGTTGCATTGCATCTCGCCGCGTAAACATAAAACCATGTCTGCATTTGTGATCAGAGAAATTACAAACTACAAACACTACTCTACACTGCCCAAAAAACTCGCGTTTGAATCGTGAGTGGCAAATTCTCCATAAAATGCGCTGGACACATCTGAATATTTGGGTTAAACTGTTCTGGAACAGTGTTATAAATACAACTTAACCACTGATTTCTAGTCGTGTCCTCTTTTGGAAGGCCAAAAAAAGTAGTTTCGCTTTCACCACGAAACACAGTGTCACACACGGTGGCCTAGAGTGAGCAGAGACCGGGGGCTAAAGTGAGGAACGGCCGGAGGGCTAGAGTGAGCAGAGGCGGCGGATTCGACGAAGGAGTGTCCGGCGAGCTTGCGGCAACCACATGTGACGACCCCGGGCTGGACTCCGCTTCGTCCACGGTGAAAGCCGATCCGGCGATCCTCAGGCCAAAAACTTGTTTTTTTTTTTTTATGTAAGTGAACAATAGCCTTTAAAATTACTTAAAATACATATATAATAGCAATGTGGCAATAATAATAAGTTCAAATAAAGTATCAAAAGCAAGATATCATATGGTTTTATTGAACAAAACTGTTAAAATCCATAATGTATTATAAACAATGGAGCTAATGTATATTACGCATTATAACAAAGGCCTACAGAGGGCGCCAACGGCCTGAAGATTCTTTTTACACATTGCTGTGCGATCTAATACTTGTTTAATATTAACCAAGCATAATTTCATTCAAATGTCCACCTTAATCTTTAATATTTGGCCATTTCTTTAGGACAGAAATGCTACAGCCATTGTAATTAAAAGAATGTGGACGTCAAAACGTGTAAACTTGGAGTGAGGGTTTGAGCTTTTATTTTGAAACCGCGATTGAAACCGTATTCTCCTGAGTTTGTGTAGATTTATAAATGATTTACCTTACACATCTGATAAAATGCCGCATGTTGCGTTCCCAGATGAACGTTATAATAAACCCAAACCCACAACAACATGCAGAGATGGAGTTTGAGATAAATATTTAAATACTAATGTTGAAAGACTAATGGCAGAAGTTATGGTTATTATTTTTTTAGGTAGGTAGGTTAGCTAAGATTACTGTTAAGGATTAATTGACCAAAATAATAAATGGATTCAATGTAAAAAAATAATCAATAGATTAATCGGTCATCAAAATAATTTTGTTACAGCTCTAGTTTGATAACTCAGGCAGTTATACTCACACAGTTAGTTAAAGCTGCAGTCCGTAAGTTTTGCCTCTTTGTTGCCATCTCTGTTTGAAAACCTGGAATTGCAGCTGTGTGCAGAATTATCTTCATTGCGTGGGTTGAGCGGCGGCTCGGCTCCAGAAATTATTTTACCCAAAAGGCAAACTATGCTCCCTTCGAACTGGTTTTCTTTAAAATACAAATCTTTGTAATCCCAGGCTAATCTGTAATCAGAAGCACATTTAAAACTGGAATATAATTTAATTTAATTCAAATGTGTTTCATAAACACATAATCCTTTCTGGATTACAATCCGCCATCAAATTGATACATTTAATTATTCTGGCTGCTGTGAGAAAAGGCTATAAACTATTGGCCACCTGCAGGATCCTCACATGCGATAGTCTAGTATGTAGATAGCTAGCTTATCCCGGGACAACTTCTTTATGTTTACAGACGTGACGTAATGACGCAGCGGCATGCTCGAATTTCCCGCGAAAACCTACCCGTACCACTCAAATTAGAAAACATTATTATAAACTAACCGTTGTGAATCGGGCTAAAGTAAGGCGATAGTTTTGAACACTGGCTGGGAAAAGGTTCTTCTATGGCATCGTGAAGCACCTTTATTTTTAAGAGTGTAGGGTGCTTTCACACTAGCACTTTTGGTCCGCACCCGGGTTTGATTGACTTCAGAGTTCGGTTCGTTTGGATGATGTGAACGCGGTCTTCTGAACTCGGGTGTGCATCCGCGAACCGTACCAGAGTCCATTTAAAAAGGGTGGTCTGGGGTTCAAGTGAACTCCGGTACGGTTTGCTGCTGATGTGAACACAATCATACCAAATCACAGAAGTGAACCGCTATTAATGACGTATTATTTGATAAAAATGTGTGTTTGTGTGTGTGTTTCACTCACTTTCATGACGAGCGTGACAGACACGCTGCATGGAGTGAGCTGTATGTCTCATTTCTAATCGCCTTTAGAGCATTTGCAGTACATTCGTAAGACAGACATAAGTGCCATTATGTACTGAAGCTTTGGAAACAAAACCAATGGTTCAAAAAAATAAATATTTAAAAATGAAGAGAGTATTTTGCTGCCTTCTCCTGCACCGTTGTTACTAAGCAATGGGGTAAACAGCTGCTGGCTTGATCCGCGGTTCGGATCCAAATAAAATAATATGAACGCAGTCCAGCGGGGGCAGGGGGGAGCAATCAAACTCTGATTCGGACCAGGCAAGTAAACCAAGTGTGAAAACACTTAAACTCTGTCATCCGGCGAGCTGTTTCTATTTGCAGCCAATTTCTATGTAGATAGCTAGCTATTTGAATAAGCCCACCTTCGAGTCATATACAGAGCCTCCTTCCATGACTGTAGACCACCCCCTGTCCACCTGTTTTTTTATTTATATAGAGCTTTATGCAATACAGATTGTCAAAGTAGATTTACACTGTTCAACAGGAAAATAGTGTGTTAATAATGCAAACAAAATTAATTTCTGCTCTAAAAAGACGACAATAGTGAACCGTCAGTTTTTCAGTTAAAGTCATTTCATTGTCGATTCAGTGATGTCATCGTGCAGCTCAGTTCAGTTCAATTCCAATAGTGTATGGAATCAAGTACACAGCTAGCTAACGAAGATATATTTTGTTTTAGCGCAAACAAAATTAATTTCTGCTCTAAAAAGACGACAATAGTGAACCGTCAGTTTTTCAGTTAAAGTCATTTCATTGTCGATTCAGTGATGTCATTGTGCAGCTCAGTTCAGTTCAATTCCAATAGTGTCTATGGAATCAAGTACACAGCTAGCTAACGAAGATATATTTTGTTTTAGCATGCATTGGACGCACATCGACAATGAAGCGATGCAGGCATGCGACCTGTCTTAAGGCTACTGAAGTTATTAAGTCAAGAGCAGTGAGTGATTTTCTTTTTGTTGTTGTTTAGGTCATATTAACAGCATAGACAGCAGTAGGTACTGTATATTACGCTGCTGTCACTAAATACACAGATCTGATATAAACATGCAATTTCTTTCCCAGCTGTTTACATTCACAGACATAACCGACTGTGCTTATGTAAGCTTTGTGTGTTTTTAACATAACTATGGGAGTATTTGTCAGTTTAAGTGCAATAAGACATGAAAGAGAACTTATTTTAGTACTCCCATGCCGTGTGACAGCGTCTTTCTGTGCGCATGCTCCGGATTTTTATGGCTATAAAACGCATGCGAATAATAAGCTTTCCTGATGACAAAGAACTATGTTTTGTTTTGGCAGAGTATTCAATTCCAATAGTGTATGGAATCAAGTACACAGCTAGCTAACGAAGATATATTTTGTTTTAGCATGCATTGGACGCACATCGACAATGAAGCGATGCAGGCATGCGACCTGTCTTAAGGCTACTGAAGTTATTAAGTCAAGAGCAGTGAGTGATTTTCTTTTTGTTGTTGTTTAGGTCATATTAACAGCATAGACAGCAGTAGGTACTGTATATTACGCTGCTGTCACTAAATACACAGATCTGATATAAACATGCAATTTCTTTCCCAGCTGTTTACATTCACAGACATAACCGACTGTGCTTATGTAAGCTTTGTGTGTTTTTAACATAACTATGGGAGTATTTGTCAGTTTAAGTGCAATAAGACATGAAAGAGAACTTATTTTAGTACTCCCATGCCGTGTGACAGCGTCTTTCTGTGCGCATGCTCCGGATTTTTATGGCTATAAAACGCATGCGAATAATAAGCTTTCCTGATGACAAAGAACTATGTTTTGTTTTGGCAGAGTATCTAAGGCATGAGCTGTAAAGGCACAGCCCTATTCTGGAAAAGGGGGTGGGGAGCAGCAGCTCATTTGCATTTAAAGATACATGCATGAAAACAGCATGCTTTTGCTGCTTCTCAAAATGGTATAATATATGATCTGTAGGGTGTTTTCATCTGAAACTTTAGACACATTCTGTGGACACCTGAGACTTGTTTTGCATCTTGTAAAAGGAGGCATAATAGGTCCCCTTTAAGCATCAAAGTTTTTATGAATGGATTTTTAGTAGAGGGACAGAAATTGTCATTAAAAATATCTTTATTTTTGTTTTGAAGATTAACGAGAGTCTTAAAGCGTTAGTTCACCCAAAAATGAAAATTAGCCCATAAATTACTCGCCCTCAAGTCATCCTAGGTGTATATGACTTTCTTCTTTCAGACGGATCCAGTCAGAGTTATATAAAAAGTTGTCTTTGATCTTTCAATCTGTTCAATGGCACTCAGCGGGTGTTGCATGCATCAGTCCAAAACAAGTTAAATAAAAAGCACTCGTCCATTAATAAAAAGTGTCTCACATGGCTCCGGGGGTGAACAAAGGCCTCCTGTAGTGAATCGATGCATTTTTGTAAGAAAAATATCCATATTCAAAACGTAATAATCACTTTAATGTAGCTTGCGCCAACAGTTGTACACTGAAGCAGTTCCGGGCTGATGAGGTATGAGGTCAGCGTTACGCATGCGCCGGTGAGTCTCGTGAAAACCAATGTTTGTTAACAGGAGCAAAGGAAGCGAAGTTTCCTTACTTTAGCAAAGGAAAACTAGTCTCCTCTTGGCTTATATCGAAATCCTCTGATATTCTTCTTTACAGATCCTCGTTTTGTACTTCTAATAAGTGAACATTTTGTTTTGATCTCTCCCCTGCACTTCCGCGTGCGTCACTTCTGAGCGGCGCATGCGCAAAGCCAACCTCATACGTCATCAGCCCGGAGCTGCTTCCGTGTGCAACTGTTGGCGCAAGCTAGATTAAAGTAGGGGTGTGCGATATTGACGACAAATTATATCTCGATATTTTATCGATAACGATAATTAGACGATATTTTGCTGAGTGTGTTATTGTGCTGGTACCTTAAGGACTGCCGAAGACAGCTGACTCCTAATGTTTTTAATATTCTTCATATTCTGTGTGGTGGTCAGTTCATACTGATAGAAATTAATCTTTTCCAATAAGTTTAAACTGATTTTTGCATTTTATGGGCATTTTTACCTTTTATAAAGCCATTTTTTCTAAAAGTGTCCATTTATCTTTTGAGTCAAATTCTTACATTTAGTCAGGGAATTAGAATAATAAGACATTTGGGCTGTTACCAAGCAACTTAAATCAACACAGAAGCTGCATCTGGCAGCTGTGGCATTTAGATGTACACACATGTATTTTGTTTAATGCAAGACATGAATGCATTTAACCTGCAATTACAAATGCATAAATAATGTTTTGATATATTAAACATAAAACGTTGAATACTGATATTTGAAATGATTTAAAACATGAAAAAAAAGAAAAAGACGAAATTTGAAATTAAGACCGCCAGCAGGTGGCAGCAAATCACTGTTAATAAGTGAGTCATTGCGATTGAACCGAATCATTTAAACGGTTGATTCATTCAAGAACGAAACACCGTCATGTTGCTCAGAGACACAAAAGAGCACTGTGGCTGTATTCAGAATTATTTTTGTTGGCAAAATAGAGCAAAAACAAGCAATATGGTGTCTAAAACGTAAGTCTCTTAATTAACTTATTGTTTATTGAATTCAATGTCACGTTTGTAATCATGGTAATTTTGAGAAAAACGGCTCTCTTCGTGTGAAATTGAATAACTATATGAAGTGGTATAAATATATAGATTTTCTGCCATCATGTCTTGAATTTGTGATCATTCTAAATTTTAAAACTGCATTTTAATAGACCGAATCATGCAGTGAAAGAAAACACTAAATGCGCACACGCACTAGTCTAGATTAGTCTTCACGTAATGTATGCGTGCGCTCTGTAGGGATGTTTTGAATGGCTTTTTGCAAAATACTCGATAATGTCAAATCGCATTGTTAAAACAACAATTACGATATTATCGCAGACGATATATATCGCACACCCCTACATTAAAGTGATTATTACTTTTTTGAATATGGACATTTTTCTTTCATAAATGCATCAATTTGCTACAGGAGGCCTTTGTCCACCCCCCGGAGCCGTGTGAGAGACTTTTTTTATGGATGAGTGCTTTTTATTTAACTTCTTTTGGACTGATGCATGCAACACCCGCTGAGTGGCATTAAACAGCTTGAAAGGTCAAAGACCATTTTTAATATAACTCCGACTGGATTCGTCTGAAAGAAGAAAGTCATATACACCTAGGATGGCTTGAGGGTGAGTAATTTATGGGGTAATTTTCATTTTTGGGTGAACTAGCCCTTTAAGGGTTTGGAACATTATGAGGGTGAGTAAATTTTTTTTATCTCTTTAAAGACACAGCACTCTCTCCTCTCACACCTCACTCACAACACTTATTCAAACGGACAGAGAAGTGGGACTTGGTTCTATGCATCAGTTGTTGATTGGATGTTAAATTGTGGGCGTTCCACTTTTGAGTGTAGGCATATGAACTTTGCAGGGGTGGGTTTAAGAGAACTAAATGAATGGAGAAGTCCAGCATACATCACCAGAGAGAAGTCTGACATTTTCATTTCATGCTGACTTTAACATACAGTTATGACGCAAATATTTTTTACTTGCAAGGAAGCACTCCAACACTTTATATGTTTTAGGTCAATGATTTTTATGTTTTTGATGTGCTCGCATGATTACGGAGTGCTTTTAAGCTGGAATTGATTAAAAACCTTATTTATTAAGGTCATCGATTGTTGATTCAAGATGATTAGCCATTCACATCCCTAAACCGAGACAGAGACTTGAGGTTGGGCTCTTTTGGCTTGGAATAGTGAATATATACTGAGAACATCTTTTAAAAAAAAAATGTAGAAGTCTAGCAATCAGTTAATATGGCTTGTTGATTAAGATGTTAAGAGAATGCACTTTTAATAAAACTTCGTATCAATGCAGGGCTATTTCAAATAAATAAAATCATGTTGAAAACACATTGTTCATGTTAACTACACGGTAAGGGCAGTATTGGTGGGTTTTTATAGGCTCTAGCAGGACAGTTAGGTTAGAATTTGTGCTAGTGTTATCTGGTCAAGTAGGTTATGTTTTGTGTTTGGGGCAGTCAGACTAGTTTGGAGGTTGTTAGGCTTAAAGGCTGTAGTTTGAAAAAGTCTGAGTTTAGCTGTAGGACAGCGCTGCCGTAGTTTTGAGATGGTCATGCTGACGTGATGATGCACAGCATTTAGGATGACTCAGGTCTGCTCACATTCACCCCTCCCTCTGCTCGCCCACACCACTGACTCACTATTGTTCCCAGTGGCCCGTGGACAGCTGAATGTCTCTGTGTGCTTGCACACTTATATATCGCTACAGTACACCTAAGTCTCAGGAAATATATGTGCTGTCCCACTCTTATAGCCTGGTCTTACAGTGTTTTTAAGTCTTAAAAGAATAGTTCACTCAAAAAACTAATTTACTCGCCCTCAAATGTTACAATCATATGACTTAACATGACTTTTCCTTCGGGTGGTACACAAGACACACCTTCCATACAATAAGAAAAGCTTAAATTGCACAAATTGCAATGGAAGAAAGAAAATCATATGGGTTTGTAACAGCGTGAGGGGTAAATAATAAATAATGTTTATTTTTTGGGTCAGCTACCAGTTTAAGTGCAGATCATGTGATGTTGAACTTGAACTTTCTATAGATGGGCTGTTGGTTTTAGTTAGCTTATGCTATAAGAGTGAGTCTTGAACACAAAGCTCTGTGCCGAACTGTAGTGCATCTAGTTGTTTTTCCCTTCCTCGCAGTATGACTCAACATAACTCTGTTCTTGTTCAGCACTTGGTCTGCAGCTGGCCTTTCACAGCTACTGACCAGGGTTAAAGGGATAGTTCACCCAAAAATGAAAATTTGATGTTTATCTGCTTACCCCCAGGGCATCCAAGATGTAGGTGAATTTGTTTCTTCAGTAGAACACATATGATGATTTTGAACTTTAACCGTTGCAGTCTATCAGTCGTATAATGCATGGCAATGGTAAAAAAAATCTATGAGTAAAAAAAACATGCAGAGACAAATCCAAATTAAACCCTGCGGCTCGTGACGACACATTGATGTCCTAAGACACGAAACGATCGGTTTGTGCCAGAAACCGAACAGTATTTATATCATGTTTTACCTCTAATACAGCACTATGTCCAACTGTCTTTGGGCGCGCGCATGGCATCCGGTGCGTGAGGTGTGTACGCGCTCTGGCGTAGTTTGCTAGGGCTGGGTATCGTTCAAAATTTTTCGATTTCGATACCAGTTCCTGAACGATACCTTTTTTTCTATACCAATTTTATGAAATCAATTTTAACAAGATTACATTATCTAAAAAAAAAACTTTGGTTTTATTTTTCAACTTGTTGATGTTTATACAAACTCAAAGACTCATCTCCTGAGCCACTGCACAAAGGAACAAAATGTAACCAACACAATAAATCAGTGCAAAATAGTTTTAATAAAGCTCAAATAGTCTTCAGTTTACACATCTGTTAGGCTACATTTACACTAGTTAGTGTTCGTTTTAAAACGCATAGCTCAGACAGAATCATGATTTCTATTTATTTTCCATTGATTTACTGATGAGCATTAGCAGCTTCCAGCGCTGTCTGCTTGTGTTCTCTCTTCCATGATCGCTGCTCTGACTCAGAGGTAATAACATATTTAATTTCAGCAACATTACATGGCCAAAACACATTAGATGGCAGGTCCAGATTTACCTATTTTCACATTTTTGGGCCCCCTTCCCTATTAATATAATAGACCTAATATTACCACCCAAGCAAACAAAAATATTTCTTAATCAGTGGAAACCGTTACAAGCGCTTGCGTTCAGTCAATAAAAATCTAATAGTTCTTAATTTGTTTGAGAACTGAGAAAGACCATACCATATAGTCGTGGCCACATAACCACCTCCGGGAGTGCATTATTTCTCTAATAATTTTAACGGCCTGGAGTCCCAACCACACATCAAGACATTGTTCAGATAATTAGTTTCAAGACATTTGACATGTTTCCGTCCTGAAATCTCGTGTGGGTTGAACTAATTTTTTTACACACCTCATCCCAAACCTTCCGTTGCAAATTCCAAAACGTCATTTTAGAGCTGATAACTGAGGCTTGAGCCATTGATATGCAGGCTAAGGCAGTTATTTAAGGGATAGTTCACCCAAAAATGAAAATTTGATGTTTATCTGCTTACCCCCAGGGCATCCAAGATGTAGGTGACTTTGTTTCTTCAGTAGAACACATTTGATGATTTTTAAGTCCAACCGTTGGAGTCCATCAGTCTTATAATGGATGGCAATGGTAACAAAGTCTATGAGAGTAAAAAAAACATGCACAGACAAATCCAAATTAAACCCTGCGGCTCGTGACAATACATTGATGTCCCAACACACGAAACGATTGGTTTGTGCCAGAAACCGAACAGTATTTATATCATTTTTTACCTCTAATACACCACTATATCCAACTGCTTCGATCACGCGCACGACTTCCTGTGCGCGAGGTGTTGGGACATGAAATGTCGTTTCATTTGCACTTTAATATGGAATAATACGGGCTACAGTGCGCGCCGCCGTATTTGTGCATGCAATTGAAGAGCACAAGCTACAAGCACAGTGTAATGGTCGACTAGACAGGAAAATTCGTTTTTACTGACATATGGCCTGACAACATCTCATCTGACCGCAGTTCACTGATATTCTACTGAACCTGTCTCGTCACTTGTACCGTTTCCGCACTCGTTTGACTCGCGCCTTGCGCTGAGGCGAAGTGGAGTGCACGTCTGAAAAGTCTTCCATTTGATGTAGTCCTAAATAGTGGTCACGTTAACAAAATTTCAGTATTCGGTACCAATACCAGTGAAAATCCACTGTTTTCAGTACCAAAGCAAAACACAAAAACATGCTAATTAAAAAATTTGCCTATACATTCATTTAATCCAAACTGTGTACATATTTAATTTTAAAGGGCTTTTAAAACCTTCTAGAGTTATTCAGCCAAGAATAACAACTAAGTTAGCTTAAAAAAAGACCAGAACTGCTTTTCTGACTGATATGACACAATGTTAACCATTTGTACATTCTCTAACATGCATATTTTAGATTCACAATTCATTTAAAAGCCTCTGGTTTGTAAAAATAGTAAATGTCATTATTTTATTATTTTACCCTAATAAAAGTTATAGGAGCATTAAATAGTTAATAAAGAAACTTCATTCTAATGCTCATTATATTAGCGTTAGCCGCGCTTATGCTAACGATTAAGTCAAGTCACCTTTATTTATATAGCGCTTTTAACAATACAGATTGTGTCAAAGCAACTGAACAGCATTAATTAGGAAAATAGTGTCAATAATGCAAAATGACAATAGTAAACACTAATTTTTCAGTTAAAGACAGTTCATCATTGAATTCAGTGATGTCAACATCCAGCTCAGTTTAAATAATATCTTTGCAATTATGTCAACGATATCACTGGAAATGAAGTGTCCCCAACTAAGCAAGCCAGAGGCGTTAACTACTCTAATAACAGCAATGTTCATTTCAATCCGACATTCAAATTAAAATATTGAATAATATTCATAACAGAAGCTGTGTTTCCCACAGACTTGCACTTTATTTGTGGCGGCATGTATATATGCAAATTCATTCTCTGCCAGCAGGAGGCACTTGTAGAGCAGGAGAGATAGAGGTTTAATATGAGGAAAATGATTTAAAAAAAATCTCAAAAGTCAAGGTAATTCAAATTCAAAATGACTGAAGATATAACACCAGTAGACTATTACGGTCTATAAATGTTCTATAAAAACAACAGCAGCTTTCAGTCTGTCACCATGATGCAAACATGAAATATCAGACATACAGTAGTTTCAGGTTTTTTATTTGCTTGTGCTGCTTTTCCATTATTTTTTCTATGTGAACATAGCCGTGTTTGACTGTTGCACTCGCATCAATTGCAGCGTTAAAAGTTAAAAGAAGCTCACTCCCATATTCTTGCATGTTTTTTCTATTCCACTGCCCATGTCGCATCTTTGTCAACACAAGCGCATTCTGTGTGAATGGCGCCTAGTGATATGAGCGTGTCACACGTGAGAGGTTAATCACGTGCGCCGACATGTGGTCGGATCGTTCTTTTCTCTTTACTGTTATCACTGGCTTGTTCCCAAAGTGTCTAATTCTAACGTTTGGTAAGATTTCTATTCAAAATCGCGATTCCTCAATTTCTAAAAAATAAAATCATGGCAAAACATTAAATTCGAATTAATCGATAAAATCTGAAAAATTGCCACGCCCTAATGTTCAGTGTTAAGTAAATCATTTTAAATTGTTGTTTTGTAATTTAACAGTAAAAAGCTATTTTTGTCTATTTAATTTATGCAATGGTGAAAAACAAAACATGGGGGGAAAAAACGCAATTAAACGTATTCGGCCTTCGGTCTTCAGCCCAGTGTTTCATTTTGTTTGTCTTTGTTCTCAGCCAAGAATTGTCATTTTGGTGAATCCATAGTGTGTACCACAGTTACATACTGAAGTTTAGTGCTTGGGGTTAGTACTGCTTTGTCTTGGCAAAAAGCACTAATAAATGAACAGCTGGTTTGAATTGCACGTACAGATTTTTGGCTGCTCTCGACCATTAAAGTACTAATTACTAACTTCACTAAACGACGTAAACACTTGTTGGACTTTGCCCCTTGTTTGTGAAGTAGCTGTAACCACAAAACTGAGTGTAGTGACCCGAGTCTTTGCTCTAATATTGATCGCTGCACTCAAATGGCGCTCGCTGCCCTTGGGCCCCGTGCGGTCGGGGGTTGTCCGTTGTAGCAGGCAGTGCTTCAAAGGCAAGCTGAGCCTGAACTGTGCATGGGCAGGAATTTGGCACACTCCCGCACCCCTCCGCGGTCCGTGGGCTGACTCTTTTGTTGTGGGATACACGTTCATACACATGGTAATTAGACTCATGTGGCTCAAGCCTGCGGGGGAGGCACAAAGATGGAGGGGAAAGTAAGAGTGCAAGAGATTAAGAGGCGTACGTCAGTAAAAAAAAATTGCTTTGGGAAGAGTTTTAGCATGTTTGAAAGAAAGGACGTTTTTGTGGGTGTGCCGCCCAAGCGAGGTCGTCTCAGAAAAGTGACTGTAGCTGATACATACAGACCAGTTTTTCAGGTTCAGAAACTCTGCAGTGTGCTGCTGCTGTTGGGAGGGGGAGTTCACTTCAGACGGGCCGCATGCCTTCTCTTCACAGCCAGACCATAGGTCGGCACACAGTGGCTCAAGTCTGTTGAGAAAGATGGGTCAAAAACTGCACATCATTTTCTGTTTTCAAACCTCATTTTGTTCCTATTAAACGCCAAACACTTTGAAATCAATATTTTGGCTTCCCATCATGCACCAGCCCTCCAAATCTCAGATTATGTCCAAAAAAAGAAGGGGAGTTTCAGTTCCTGTGACATGGTATTTGTTTGCATACAGTAGCCATACATTTGTGGTTAATACTATAGTTTTAAATTGGGTGGCGCAAGTAAACAATCACATTTAAATTTGTTAAAGTGTCATGAATCCCCCATTTTAGCACTAGTCGTTCACACCTCAAATTTGAAGACTCAAGAAATGGGCCTGTAATGCTGTGGAAAAGTGGGAGTGTAGAGGGAAGGAGGAGAGGAGAAAACAACCAATAAAACACAGAACTTCAACACACTCATTATAAAGGGTAATGAATACTAAAATGTGAGTGGAGAAAAAAAATAAGAGTAAGCACTTTGCTGAATTTTTAAAATTTTGCCCTATGAAAAACAAGTAGGTTTTGTTAAACCATTCTTAAGAAATATCATTTCATGAGAGTTATTGGTGTGTATGAAATACAAGGAAGAACATTTGAAATATATTTCATATCTTCGTCGCATTTACTAGCATTACAGTCTCTGAGCAAATTACTTGTAAAGCAGGAAGAATAAAGGCATGTTTACTTTTCATTCTTCTTTGAGTTTTCGGTTTACTACATTGTCTTCTATTTATCGCCATTATTGACATTTA
This sequence comes from Sinocyclocheilus grahami, assembly GCF_001515645.1. NCBI lineage: Eukaryota > Metazoa > Chordata > Actinopteri > Cypriniformes > Cyprinidae > Sinocyclocheilus > Sinocyclocheilus grahami. Next base: position 250,352 of record NW_015505590.1, read on the forward strand.
TTGTCAATGTCATTTTATTTGAAAAAGATGAAAAATTTTGCCCTATGAAAAACAAGTAGGTTTTGTTAAACCATTCTTAAGAAATATCATTTCATGAGAGTTATTGTTGTGTATGAAATACAAGGAAGAACATTTGAAATATATTTCATATCTTCGTCGCATTTACTAGCATTACAGTCTCTGAGCAAATTACTTGTAAAGCAGGAAGAATAAAGGCATGTTTACTTTTCATTCTTCTTTGAGTTTTCGGTTTACTACATTGTCTTCTATTTATCGCCATTATTGACATTTATTGTCAATGTCATTTTATTTGAAAAAGATGCAATGGAATGTTTGCAAACACTATGCCATATGTTTAGAGCACCTACTGCACTGAAGAAATGCACACGTTTCACACGTATGTCTCTGAACAACAAGATGATAAAGTTGAATCAGTGCAGCTGAAACATTTAAATGACATGTTGTAATATTAAAAAATACAAAATATCACATGCATAATACAGTGCCTTGATTGGATAAAGTTCCTTCTCATGAATAATATGTAGAAATGCTCAGAAACTGATGACAAAGACGCATACTCTTTAGCCGGTCACAACTCAAGAGTAGACACATTTATTAAGAAGTTTTCTAGGAATTTACAGTTACTAAATAATAATGTGTGAATTTATTTAGTGTGTATTAACAACTGCATGCAGTGCATAAGCTGATCTTAAAAGTCATACAGCACACCATATGCAGGCCTAAATGTTTATGATGGGAGAGCAGTGGCCCTTCAGTTTTAAGTGCATGATTCATTCCTAAAAGTCTGCCTATTAAAGTGAATTGTTGTAAAACGAGTTCATAATTATCATTAATGTATGTAGAAAAATGGCATTATTAGTCCACAATGTTTGTCCTTTTAGTAACACATATTACACATCTTTTAACAACCTGATGTTGATTTATTTAATAGGGTATGCAATTCAAAAAGTGTGTTTAGGATTTCTGAACATGAGAGTGGGAGTTTCTTGAGCTAATTCTCATAATGCACATATGTGTCATGAATAATATACCAGCCCACAGCATATCAACATCATTGCTCAGTACTTATTTTCAGCTGTTTATCTAAAATTTGATCTACATTGTCTAGTGTATAATTATTTAGTGAAAATAAAATGGGACCAACATCTTTGCTGGCAAACATAAATCTTACATGTAGTTGTGACTCTGGAAAATGGAAAGAAATGCTTATCTTGAGGGTAACTGACATAAAATTCTTGTATATACTTAAATATCTGAATATTTGTAAAAACAATTGTCACGCTGCAGGGTCATTTTAATGACAAACGGTGATTTATAATTAGTCACAGCACCTAAAATTCCCATCATAACTTACGAATCCATGTAATTAAAAAAAACCTGGATGTTGATTAAAGTTCATCGACATGTTTTAAGTTTTATCAAGTTTGCATGGCACGTTTTACAACTTTGTAACAAATATGAAGTAAAAACCTAAATGAACTGCTTGTTAAATATTAATTTGTTGTATTTTATATGTGCAGTTACAGGAGACTGTCAAGAGGAAGTTGGAGAATGCTGGTTCACCTCTAGGCCGTGACCAGGTCAATGGTTTCACCGATGGCTACCCTCCCAATAAAAAAGCCTGTGTTGAGGATGCATTGGGGGGTCTTAATGGGGTCTCGAATGGCACAGTGCCTCCTCTCTCACCTATAGACTCCAAACATAACGTGAGTACCGAAGCCATGATGGCCAATGGGAACCACAGAGCAGTCGGTGCAGAGCACAACGGGTCCGGTCTAACCGATAGTGGTGCATTACGTGGCTCAGAGTCCGATTTCCGCCTGAAAGAAATGAAGCAAGAGCCGGTAGATGATATCTTGCCCTGCATAATGCCTTGTGGAGGTGCAAATGGAAACAACAGCCTCTTCCCTGACCTCAACCTCAACGATCAGGACTGGAGTGAGATCATGGAGGAGTTCAACCGCTCCGTACCCTACGAGGACATCCAGGAGCTCTTCAGTGACAGTTTTGGAGATCGCAAGGACCCCGAGCTCCCGTGCGCCGGTGCAGCTCAGAGCTTGCTGCCGCCAGATCTGGTCAGCGTGAAAACTGAATATTCCCCCGCTACGGCTTCCTCCGCCTTCGATCAGGACTCTTGCAACGGTTCACCTCAGGTGAGACCCACCTCATCTGGGCCTCCGCTTCACACCAACTCCCCCGCAACGGCTCCGGCCACATCGCCGGCCCTGCCCGTGCAGCAGCAGCCCACCAGACCACTCCCAAATCACCTGCTGCCCGCACCACCCAAAGACCTGTCCCCCGCGCAGCAACTGCAGCAGTTAGCGGCACGCGAGCAGCAGAGGGCGATATTGCAGCAGCATGTGGTTCAGAAGCCTCCTCAACAACAAAAGCCACAGCAAGCTGCGAAATTCCACCAGCAGCCCAACCATTCAACATCTTGGCCCCAAAATGCTCCCACCCAAAGTCAAATGGGCGGAACCTTTGGCCTTGAGAAGTCCACCAGCCCTTCTTTGTACCCGCAAGACTTCCCCAACCCCAAGACCCTGCTCATGCCCAACAAGGGTTCTCCCAAAGCAGGTGCTCCAGCCGGCTACATGCAGCCCGGTGGACACGGCAACATGTTAAGTCACCCAGCCGCGCCCACGGGGCCCCTCAGCCACCCACCCAACCCAGGAGCCCAGGCTGCCATGCTGGACTACAGTAACACTAAACCCCTGTCCCATTATGAGGCTGGAGCGCCTGGTGCACCCAGGGGCCCTCAGGCCACACAGAGCCAGAACAAACAGAACCAGGCCATCCTTAACCTGATGCGACATCAGCAGATGGCGAAGCAGAGGCCGACCAGCATGAACTTCAGACCAGCGCACCACCAGCATGCTCCGGTAAGACCACCTTCTCACTGCAGTCATCACATCTGTTGCACATAGTGTTGTCAAAAGTACCGACTGTTAGCGAGAAATGGACGTTTTTAAAATGTCAGTACCGACTGGTACCAAAGTCAGTGCTTTTGACAACACTAGTTGCTAATGAGGGGTTTAGTTGACCCAAAAATGGTCATTTACTCAGCCTCATGTTTTTCCAAATCAATAAGACTTTGGTTAATCTTCGAAGCACAGATTTTATGTATGGGTGCTTAGATGAGCATATTTGATGAACCGATTTTAATTTAGACTTTTATTCACACAAACACACATTCATACAGCACATCACATATGGTGAACAGTTAAGCTTTCACGTGCGTTATGAGCTACAGCAAACCTTATTGGTTCTTATGCATCACGTTTGAGTCTCCGTTTACCATATCTGATGTATTCTTCGTGTGGTTTTTTTTTTTTTTTTTTACTCCTTGATTCATTTGGATTTGCTTTACATTGCCTTTATGACTGTTTTGGGTCTTATGTTTTGGTTATCTGGACTTTTAACTTAACTTTAACTTAACTTTTAGTTTCACTACAATATAGTAATTTTTGTTTCAAAGATTACCCAAAGTCTTACATGTTTGGAACAACAGAAAGGTGTGTAAATGACAGAATTTTTTTTTTTTTTAACATTAAATGTTTCCAAATGGAGGGGGGAGTTATAAAATTCCAATATTCCAAATTCAAATTTTTTATAATTTTGATAAAACAATTTTTCAAACATGTTTATACAGACTAATAATTTCAGTGTATTTATCATATAAAATAAAAATGTAATTTTTTTTAAAATTAGTTTTTATGAAGTACTTCAAAACTAATCTATATTTGTAACTAAATATTGTCTTAAGAACCAATATGTTACTGTCTCGAGAATCTTAAAAGGACAGTTCACCCAAAAATTATCCTAACCTATATGAATTTCATTCTTCTGCTAAAGACAAAACATGATATTTTGAATAATGTGTTAAACCAAGCAGTTCCCTTTCGATACTTCACTCGTACTGCATCGCTAGACGCTTATGGGGAAAAACCTTTTTCTCAGAGGACTGAAGACTTTTACAATCATGCAGTGTAACTGCACGGCCATTGGCTCGTGCAGTATTTGAAAGACGAATCAATGGCTCGGCAGCAGAGTTGCACGATCCTATGGTGACGAAGCCTGCCAGAATGCCATCTGGCTATATAAGCGGGCATTTCGCCATAGGATCTTCTCTTCGCTGATCTACAGGACTTGAAGCACTCGCCGTTGCCACGCCTCGCTGTGGACAGAAGCTGCTTTCTCTGCTGCGCCTCTCTGCTGTTCCAGCCCGCTCTACGAGCCGCTTTCAGCGTTCGGCGCAGACACCAGTGCTAAAAACCTAAAAAAAGCACATTTCCATTCTAAAAGAGCAGCGGCATTGTTTCAAATGCTGCGCCGTCATTGCTGCTTGTGCAGGACTGCACTGCACGCTGACGACGGCCACTCAGAGTGCATTTCCTGTCTGGGCAAGCCCCATGCAGAAGCCGCTCTGACCGAGATGGAGTGTTCACATTGCGTGAACATGAGTCTCGCTTCTCTACGCGCTCGGATCGCTTTCTTTTTAGAAAGCGACTCCGCCCCTTGCGCCCTCCCATTTTCTTCCTCCCAGGGACCTGTGAGGAAAAAACAGCGGCGCAGGGGTACTGAGCGCTCGGCTACAAGCGAGCTCACGCTGGCCTAGATCCCGCGTGCCTTGCCCTTGCCAAGCAAAGGGGCTTCTCTCGTCCTCTTTGAACATTCAGACCAGCGTCTCTTGGCACATGCGAGCGACATGGTCTCGTTCGGTGTAATGGAGGACTAGCTATTAGATGACAGCATCTGAGGTGGAGGAGCTATCGGGCTCTACTACTGACCCCACCCCTCTGCCGTCTGCCAAGCCAGGGATGGACACCAAACTTTTCCGTGTCCTCTCTAAAGCAGTCAAAGAGCTGGGACTGGAGTGGTCTACGCCGGAGGAGCCCTCTCGTAGCCGTCTGAACGAATGGTTCCTGCCAGGGCGCCGCCAGGCCCCTCGTCAGCGAGCCTCCCCGTTCTTCCCGGAGGTCCACGATGAGCTCACGAAGTTATGGTGTGCTCCCTACTCGGCTCGCCTTCGCACATCCTCATCTGCTGCGCTCTCCTCAGTGGATGGCGCTGAGGAACGAGGTTATAAAAAACTACCTCCTCTTGATGAGTCAGTGGCTGCGAACCTCTGCCCACCCACTGCCATTGGATGGAAAGCGAAGGTTGCTCACCCCTCCAAGCCCTGCAGAACGAAGTCTGCCCTCGCTGTATCTCCTCCAAGGGATAGACTAGTCCGGACCCGAACCCGCAGCCTTCAAGGAACTGCACGGTGCAACAGACCTGGCTTTGCAAGCCATGAAGGCTACAGCACAGGCCATCGGGAGGTCAATGGCCAGCCTAGTGGTATTGGAACGCCACTTATGGTTAAACCTCACTGAAATTAAGGAGGCTGACAAAGGTCCCCTTCCTCGACTCTCCGGTCTCCCCTACGGGGCCTGTTTGGACTTGCCATCGAGGGATTTGCAGAGCGTTTTACAGCGGCACAGAAGTCGTCCCAGGCAGTGTGGCACTTCCTGCCTAAGCACTCCAGCTCTGCAAACGGCCACCAGCCACCCCAGACCTTCAGCAGCCAGCGAAACCTGCGCCACCGCCCATTCAGATGTGGCTCTCTCCCCTCTGAGGCCTCATTCTGAATTACCTCGAAGACTGGCTCATCTTAGCCCAGTCAGAGGCCGAGCTAATATCCCACAGGTCCCTCCTTCTCAGCCACTTAGAGCTCCTGGGACTCAAGGTCAATTTTGCCAAGAGCTCTCTGTCTCCCAGACAACGAACTTCGTTCCTGGGAGCATTTTTCGACTCCACCCACACGAGGGCTGTAGTCGCGCCAGAATGTGCACTGGCCATACAACAGCACGCGGCATCTTTCAAAATCGGAGCCTTTTGCCCTCTCAAGTAGTTTCAAAAGATGCTGGGCCTCATGGCCTCTGCATCACCGGTACTACAGCTGGGTCTGCTCCGCATGAGACCCCTTCAGTACTGGCTGAAACCTCAAATTCAAATCCGCCCCATGCGTGGCGTCATGGACGCATTCGAGTCAGGGTAAGCCAGGCCTGTGTAACAGCTCTGGCCCCTTGGAAAACCCCTCAGTGGTTCAAGCAGGGCGTGACTAGGGGTTTGATTCACAGAAGAAAGGTTGTCTCGACCGATGCTTTCAACACGGGTTGGGGAGCTCTGTGCGAAGGCAGACCGACCTTCAGCTTCAGAAAGCCGACTACACATCAACTGCCTTGAGATGATGTCAGTATGTCGAGCCCTTCAGACCTTCTTGCCGGACCTGAAGGGACACCACGTGCTAGTCCGCTCAGACATCATGACAGTGGTGTCCTATATAAATCACCAGGGCAGGCTCAGCTCGAAACGCCTTATCGAGATGGTAAAATGCCTCTTGGAGTGGGCACATCTCAACTTGCGTTCATTAAGGGCAGCACATGTGCCCGGCATATTGAACCGAGGAGCAGACATGCTATCTCGGAGCAACGTCCCCTCAGAAAAGTGAATGCTCCACCCCAAAACGGTTCAGAGAATCTGGGAGATCTTTGGCAGGGCGGAGGTTGACCCCTCTGCCTCAAAAGACAACCCTCATTGCCTAACTTATTTTTCGAAGAGCGAGGTCGCGTTGGCCCACCATTGAACCTACCTTCTCCTGTATGCTTTTCCCCCGATCGTTCTGATCCCTTAGGTAATCAGACGAGTCAGGGAACACAGACACATGGTCCATCTGGTGGCCCCGCTTTGTTTCAGCTGCTAACAGCAGCCCCGTGGCCCATTCTCCTGCGGCAGGACCTCCTCTCTCAGGCAAACAGGACGATTTGGCACCCCCAGCCTGAGCTGTGGGCTCTGCACCTCTGGGCTATCGATGGGAATCAGTAGATTGCCCTGAGAGCATCTTGAATACTATCTCACAGGCTAAAGCCCCTTCTATGAGACGTCTCTATGCCCTCAAGTGCTCGGTCTTTTCCGCCCAGTTCCGAAGACCTTTCATGTGAAATATCAGTGATATTGTCCTACCTACAAGAGCTGTTGGACAAGGGTCGCTCCCCTTCCACGCTCAAGGTCTATGTGGCAGCTATAGCAGCTTTTCATGCTCCTATAGCCGGACAGTCTGTGGGCCGGAACAACTTAGTTGTCCGTTTCCTGAGAGGATCCTGGAGGCTCAATCCGCCCCGGTCCCCCACGGTCCCTGCGTGGGACCCGCCCACGGTCAAAAGATTCCTCAAGGGCTCCCCCTTTGAGCCGCTATAGTCTGCGGACTTTAAAACCCTGTTGTTAAAAACCGCTCTGATACTGGCTTTAGCATCGGTTAAACAAATAGGTATTGGTACTGAGAATTTACATTGAGCGTTCCGCCCCGTTCAGGCGGTCGGAACAACTTTTCTTATGCTTTGGAGACCGCACTAAAGGGTCCCCGTTCACAAAGCAGAGGATTTTTCGATGGTTAGTTGACTCTATTGCGCTAGCATACTCCTCCCTGGGTCTTCAGTGCCCCATAGGAGTCAGAGCCCATTCCACTCGGGGTGTGGCCTAGTCCTGAGCATGGTCTAGCGGTGTGTCCATAGCAGACATTTGTGCGGCGGCCAGCTGGGCCTCACCGTCCACTTTCACCAGGTTCTATAGCTTGGAGGTTCCGGCCTTGCAGGCTCATGTTCTATCTGCTTAAATGGATACGCACCTGCCTAAGGCAGTCAAATTTTTCAGGTACGCTATTGGCCGTTTCAATAGTGCTGAGGCTGTACGAAACCGTTGGAATGATTATCCAAGACTGGGCATTATAATCGCCCTGCTTATAATTGGTCCCTCTGAGCCTTTTTTGCTCGAGGCCAGTTTGTGTCAGTCATTCCTCTTTCATGGCATGGCGGGATTGTATTGGTTCCCCCTAAGCATCTAGCAATGCGGTACGAGTGAAGTATAGAAAGGGAATGTATTCGGTTACTTGCGTAACCTTGGTTCCCTGAGATACGGAATGAGTACTGCGTTCCTTGCCGTGCCGTGATGCTGTGCAACTCGGTGTCGTCGCTTCAGTCAAATTTACCTGAGATCCTATGGTGAAATGCACGCTTATATAGCCAGATGGCCCCACCCATTCTGGCAGGCTTCGTCACCATAGGGTCGTGCAGCTCTGCTGCCGAGCCATTGGTTCGTCTTTCAAATACTGCATGAACCAATGTCCGTGCAGTTACACTGCGTGATTTTAAAAATCTTCAGTCCTCTGAGAAAAATTTGTTTTTCCCATAAGCATCTAGCGATGCAGTACTCGTTCCTGTATCTCAGGGAACAAGGTTATGTAAGTAACCAAGTAAGTTTCTGTTCCCAATTAAATTCCAGTGTTTTTTGTTTTTTTTTCCATACTATGGAAGTTCAAAAGAGAACAGACATTTTTATCACTCAAATTCTGGAAAGGAATGGCACAAGACATATGAAACGTTCTAGTCCATGTGTCATGCTATCAAATGGAGTATATATGCGTGTTAAAACAAACCAGTTCATAAGAATGTCACTGTGACTGTGGTAGAGAAGTGTATTATGAGTGACTGGTTTTAGTGTTTTAGGTTTCAGACTACAGCGGTCTCAAAGCATTTGAACACACAAAAATGTCTGAATGTCATTGCGTTACATAAATATCAAAGCGAGTGTCATCTTCAAACAGTGATGACAAGATCTTTCTGCATCACCGCAGTGGAAATGAGGTGCTCAAATTAGACTTAAGGGGAAGGAATTATCAATGATGTTATCAGTCTGTTGTCAGGGTAAAAAAAATTATTCTGGAAATGAAATTTTCGCTTTCATTTCCAAGATTTTAAGTTTAAAAATGTAATTAATCCATCTCAAAATAATCAAGGTAGTTGTTCAGTGATGTGCTTAACAATCAAACAAACAGTTTTCTTTTCTCTATCCGTGACATTTCCAAACAGAGTGTGATCAGCACCACTTTATAATAAGGGAATATACTGTACCTAACAGCCACTTCAAGAGCAGTCAGAGACCTTCAAAAAACTTTATAGGAGCCGAATAACTTACTCCTCATCCGCTAACCTTGAAGATATTCTTGGCAGCAGGGAGCGTTTCTTTCAAGTGTTTTTAACAAAATGAATATAACTACCCTCCGCACACAACTATGCAGTAAGGCATTTGGTAAGTCATATCCATATAAATAAAAGTAAAAATGTAATGTCAAAATATGTACAGTGGAAAACAGAGAAAAAAGAAACTGCAAGTGGATCTTTAAAGATGCAAATACAAGTCTTCATGTTTGCATTTTATTTTATTATTATTATTATTATGGAGATGTTGCAAGGAGGAGGGGGTTTTGATAAAAAAAATTATGAGCACATGAATTTTAAAAGAATTATGTGAATGGATGAATAGGCAATATTCCATAAAATAAGAATAATCAATATAATTTAGATTTTTTTTTAATGGTGACTAACAGTCATGAATAAATCATAGCAACATTCACAGTCGGAAGCAAATTAATATAATACATAAATTAAAATCATTTTGAGTATATTATCCAGTTGGAGGGTTTTTTTCCGTCGGCGTGTGTGTGTGTGTCTGGCAGTGAGCCTCATGCGCCCCGGGGTTGAAGTTTGTCTGGGTCAGGCAGCTGGTTGCTAAGGAGCAGAGAGCAGACAGCCATTCTCTCTCTCTCTCTCTCTCTCTCACACACACACACACACACACACACACACACACTCACACACTGCGGTGGGGGCTGGGATGGGCTGCCAGAGACGAGTCAACAGAGAAAAGGACAGACGGAGCCAGAGAGGAGAGGAGGGGGCGACAAAGCAGTCTTTCATGCGTGCTGGCCGTCATCCTGCGCAGAGTATTTTCGGATCAGCCCCCGTTTTAACACCGTCTTTCTGTTCAAATATAGCCCTTTAACCCATTTAGCTTTTACTTTCTTGCTAGATATCAACATTTACTTGCATAGTTCATCGACTTGCTATTGTTAACTCTCTTTTGTAAAATCTCTGTCTGCATCTCACTCTTCAGTTAACAGCGTTTAGTGTCGTCGCTGACCTCTATTCGCTCTGAGTGTGTGTGCGAGAGTGTGCCGGGTGTTTGTTGTGAAAGGGTGCCTGCCAGCGCTGACATCTGATATATTTTTAAACTGTCTTCGCCTCTGTCTGTAGTCCAGAGGTGCTGAAGAAGGTTTTTGCCTCACGATCAGGTCAGATCAGAGAGGAGATGTGTGTGTGAATTTAAACGGGAGTTTTTCTAAGCAGTGAGATTTGAAGCATTCAGCTGGTCTAGATTGTATTAATTATACTGTAGGAGGGGGAATCACACAAAACCTGCCAAGAGTGTGTCCTAGTTATACTTAACCACAAAATCAAAAGGAAGAAATAAGATATTATACTAAACAGAAAATAAAGCCTAATTTTAGGTGTTTAAGACCATTAGTATTTGCTACCTAAATTCTGATTCTTTCTTGTAATGCAGTGCTATATTAAGAATATATCATAATTTACTTTATATACATATGTAAGACATGTATATATTATTATAATATAAATGTTATTGCATAATGTATTTAATTTTTTTGCCAAAGTTTGGGATCAGTAAGAATTTTTTTCTTGAATCTCTTATGTTCAAGGCTGCATTAATTTGACAAATATACAGTAAAAACAGTAATATTGTGAAATATTTTCAATTTAAAATAACTGTTTTCTATTTTAATATACTTTAAAATTTTAATTTATTCCTGAGGTGGCAAAGCCAAATTTTCATCAGCCATTACTACAGTCCTCAGTGTCACGTGATTTTGATTAAATTTAGGATTTCTGAGCATCAGAACTTTTGCCAACTTTTTTGTTGTTAGTTCATCAGTTGTAATTTGTAGTGTTATGTAAGAGTCATCTCTCGCTAGCCTGAGAAAGGACTCTCTTTAAGCACTGAAGATCCAAGGCTGCTAATATCAGAGCTGGATCCAGACTTTGGGTTTTCAGACCCTATTGGTCCTGTGAAGACCTAGTTTACACTAGAAATTGGATGTAGTCACTTGCTCTCCCCTGGTCACCTCCAAATATAGTTTAGGTGATTAATTGATTTGGACCCAGTTTCGGCCCGTATTCTGTATCTAAAAAAAAAAAAAGACCTCTGTTTTTCTTCTCAAAAATCAAAGTTCAGTATGACGAGCTTCCTGGCTCTGCAGGTTAACACAAGTACCATTGAAGTGTCATGTGGTAGCGCCTCATCTGCTAACCTCGAAGATAATATTAACAGCTCTTCTATAATGTTTGAGTAAAACTTCCCACAGCACAGATTGATGTTTATTACAACTGGAGTAAGGCATTTAGTAAGGTATATCTGTATAAATGAAAGTAGAAATGTAATTAATTGATATACTGTTGGTTACAGAGGAAAAAAGAAACTGCTAGTTGATGATAAAATTAAGGATGCATGGTACTCTCATTCCCCACAACTTATAAGACGGGGGAAAATGGTAAAATCAGAAAAACATATAATAGAAATTGCAAGCGGAATGGGAAGAATGTCCAAATAACAAACTTTGTAAAATAAATTCTGTTGTAGGAACAAGATGTATTAAATCTAGGCATGACCAAGTTTTGTATACAAGGTGTCTGTCATATTGGACATAGATGAACTCATGGACATTTATTGATTGGTGAAGCACCAAAATGTCAATATTGTGGGATTCACTTGACTTTGAAACATGGACTTTGTTTGCCATGAAATATCCTGTGAAACAGATGTGCCAATAAGCTAAAATCAAGTCAACTCAAGTCAAACCAGAAATATTTTGTCTTCCGTCATTTTTATTGTTTAATGAGTCATTTCTCGCTCGGTTTCTGCAGGATTCAGGGTCTTACCCCTCCAGCACTCATGTTCCTGGCCCGGGTAACACTATGACGCCACAACAGAGCAGCAACAGCATCCCGGGGAGCCACAGTAACGCGGCCTACATGAAGCAGCAGATGCAGCTGATCAGTCAGCAGAAGCAGTTCCTCCAGAGACAGATGATGGCCGAGCAGGTGCCGTGGCCGATATTCTTGTTATTTTTGCTTCTATAATATGCCAGCAATAGTAACATGATTAAAGACGGCAATGTTCAATTACATGTATTATTAATAATAATCATCCTCATAATTAATAATTCTTTAACCTAATGATACAGTTGAGGTTGCAAATATGGAATTCAGTTTTTATCAGCAGATGGTGATTTTATATTTTACAACTACTTCAAAAGTGGCTAATTTAAACCAAACTTGGAGCCAAAACTGTGTGTTTGTGTATAGATCTGTTTGGAGTAGACGTCACTTACAGCTGCGTGTGCATAGTGGTGGCAGAACAACACTGGTGTGCACATACCCAGTAGACGAATCTGAATACCATCTAGCCTTAACACATCAATTCTCTGGGTCGTCCTGTTTTGAAAGTCCACCTCTAGGGGGCAGCAGCCTCACAAGAATAATAAAACCTTTGGCAACAGTGTTGTTCCTCTCCTGAAAGTCTGTTAATATCATCATCGATCACAGTATTTGAAGTACTAACTGAAGTGTATTTGACTCAGGAGAAGCAGCAGCTGCAGAGGCATCTGACCCGTCCACCGCCTCAGTACCAGGACCAACAGAACCCGCAGGTCCAGCAAAACCCATTCCAGCAGCAGCAACAGGTCTCTCAGTTCGCCGGTGTGCCGCTTTGCCTGGCCCAGCAGCACTCCTCCGGCTTAAGCGAACACACCATCTCCGGTATTCACCTTTCTCTTCTTGATCATCACTTGGCCCCTTTAACTCCTGCTGTTTGTTACATGTTGCATCAACAGGATGGACACACATGGGTGGATGCTAGAAATTAGAGTGGAATAAGTATAATTAAGCGGTTTGGTCTTGACTTGAGATTGGATCACATGAGTCAGATGTTAAACAGGTGTAAATGAGGCCTGTGTTTTTCTGATTACGAGAAAAGTTCAGTATGACACAAGCTTCCTGGCTCTGTAGGTCAACACAAGTAGCCTTTTGTTACAAACAAGCCCATCTGATTTGCAAGTGTGTTTATTGATAGACTCATTTGAATGACAGGCACACAGTAAGTTTAGTGTGTGGTGCCGTTACAAACAGCAGCTATCGTTCATCTGTGAGTCTACTTTTAAAAGCTTAGTTCACCTCAAAATTATCATTATTTATTCACCCTCATGTTGTTCCAAACCTAAGAGACTGTGTTTCGAAGAATAATCAAATGAATGTTTTAATTCAAATCAAAACTTGGATGATCCAAAGGGTTAAGTCTAACCATAAATTTGACCTTTACACTCTATGTATGTGTTGATCATTGTTTAAATGTAAATAAAAGCTGAAGTTAAATCTGTTCTTTATATTAGGCAAACATATCTCTTCACAAGACCGCTAAGGTTCATGAAGATTTGTTTCATGACGCCTTTGACCTTTTTGGATCAAAGTTTTGCTTGGACTGTCGGGCAGTAACCTCTCTGGTTTCATTAACATTATTTTAATTTGAGTTTCAAAGATTAATAAAAGTCTTGTGGGTTTGGAACAAAATAAGGTTGAGTAAATGATGACCGGAGCAGTTTTCCCTGCAAAGTAGAGCTGGTAAAATAAAATTGTGGCGAATGAGTTTAGAATGCAGTTTCAGTGTTGTCAGATCTTGCAAGAGAAGCAAGCAGCCTGGTCTTAAAAACAAGCCTGCACGCAGTAAGGCGACTTGACTTATCAAAAATCTTGTGTACATGCTTGAGTGTAGAATGTTTCTGGTTTGGTTAAGGAGTATTGCTTAAAATCTTCATTAAATGAAAATTCACCCTATATATTTTCCGAATCCATTTTATTAGTCTCGCTGTGAATTATTTAATTTGGAACACTTTGACCTAGTAATTGCAAGCTTATATTCATCTGCCTCCACTGCTGCGCGCCACGCCCACATCTTAACATCCAATCAACAACTGATATGCAGGTGCATCTCAATAAATTAGAATGTTGTGGAAAAGTTAAAACGTCAGTGGCGTCTTACCTGGGCAAAAGAAAAGGAGAACTGGACTGTTGCCCAGTGGTCCAAAGTCCTCTTTTCAGATGTTTTGTATTTCATTTGAAAACCAAGAGTCTGGAGGAAGGGTGGAGAAGCTCATAGCCCAAGTTGCTTGAAGTGCAGTGTTAAGTTTCCACAGTCTGTGATGATTTGGGGTGCAATGTCATCTGCTGGTGTTGGTCCATTGTGTTTTTTGAAAACCAACGTCACTGCACCCGTTTACCAAGAAATTTTGGAGCACTTCATGCTTCCTTCTGCTGACCAGCTTTTTGAAGATGCTGATTTCATTTTCCAGCAGGATTTGGCACCTGCCCACACTGCCAAAAGCACCAAAAGTTGGTTAAATGACCATGGTGTTGGTGTGCTTGACTGGCCAGCAAACTCACCAGACCAGATATGGGGTATAGAGAATCTATGGGGTATTGTCAAGAGGAAAATGAGAAACAAGAGACCAAAAAATGCAGATGAGCTGAAGGCCACTGTCAAAGAAACCTGGGCTTCCATACCACCTCAGCAGTGCCACAAACTGATCACCTCCATGCCACGCCGAATTGAGGCAGTAATTAAAGAATTAAAGCAAAAGGAGCCCCTACCAAGTATTGAGTGCATATACAGTAAACAGGCCAACAATTCACTAAAACTGTTTTTTTTATTGGTCTTATGAAGTATTCTAATTTGTTGAGATAGTGAATTGGTGGGTTTTTGTTAAATGTGAGCCAAAATCATCACAATTAAAAGAACCAAAGACTTAAACTACTTCAGTCTGTGTGCACTGAATTTATTTAATACATGAGTTTCACAATTTGAGTTGAATTACTGAAATAAATGAACTTTTCCACGACATTCTAATTTATTGAGATGCACCTGTATATATATAGAACCAAGTCCCGCCCCATAATCTTTTACACTCAGATGTACATTACAATAGGCCCTTTCGCACCGCTTTAGTTCCAGAACTAAACGTACGGTACTAAAGTACTGGGACGATTTTGCGCGAACTATTTCCCAGTACCATTTAAAGGGTTGCATTCGCACCGAGAGTATGTACTATGCGCGGCGTTCAACAACAGAAACAAAGAAAAACAACATTAACAACAGGAGGATGGAGGACGCTGTGATCGGAGCGGTGTTTGTTGTGTCTCGCGGGTTTCACAGTGGACATGGAAAGTCGACGTATACGTAAAGCGACTGAAAGAACGGAAAGGAGGACTAAGAATCTCAAACGACAACTGGCAGTGCTACAAATGCCTGCACTTCAGCGTCCGTCCATCTATCGCTGTTCTCCATACTTACGAAATAAGTTGACATGCTTACAGTATGTTTACACGGAGTTTTAAATCATGGCGGGTGAGGGTGTTTTCGTATGCGTTTGGCCAATCAATGTCTACTTACGTCACGATTAGTACCAGTTGTGCTGGTTAGACCCTGCTCCGGAGTAGGAGCTAATTTGGTTCTCGAAAAAGGCAGTCCGGTACTAAAATCGCTCCCAGTTCCGGCGGTGCGAACACGCAGAAAAGTGGGTAGTTCCACAATTAGTTCTGGTACTATGAAAAGGTTCCTGCGGTGCGAAAGGCCCTAATATTGAAGAAAAGATCTGTGGCTTCTTCCATTTCACTTTAATTTCACTGGTCAACACTGAAAATATTTTTTTTTAAAATACATTTTTCTAAATGGCAAATTATGCCATGTTCTAATTATGATTGTGTGCCCTACTCTGTTTTAGGTGCGTCTCAACCAATAGGAAATGTCAGCTCTCTGAGTGGCCCCACGCCTGGAACGCAACGGATGTTCTCTCAGGCACAAGGCATGATGGGAATGGGGGTTGGCCAGAATACTGGACCAAGCACTGGTCCCGCTCCAGCTGCCAGTCAAGCAGACATGAACCTCCCATCCTGCGGTCTCGACGTGCAACAAGTCCTCTACGGCAACATGCCCATGCATCCCTCCCACCCCAACCAGCAGAGACCGTCAGTGTCCTCCATGTCTGCCGCTTACCGCCAGAACGTTCTAGCGGCTCAGCAACAAGCACACTTGAAAAACCAGCCCAATGCTGCTATGCTGAAACAACAACAGCAGCAGCAGCAGCTGGTCCGTATGCCCAACAGCATGCCCAACGCCTTGGCTAATAACATGGGCTCTGCTATGCCCAGCTCCATGCCAACCAATATTCAAGGTGCCTTGCCCTCACAGGCCCAGTCATGGCAGCAGCAGCCCCAACAGCATCCAGGTCTCCAGCCCGGCTCTGCTAACGGAGGCATGCCAGCAGGTTTCCCCAACTCTGGCTTTCAGATGCAGTCAAGATTGTCCAAACTTCCCAACAACACCCCGTTTCCCCAGGGAGGCATGGGAAATAGTGCAGCTGGTAGAACCCTGGCAGGTATGAATCCTGGACAAATGATGCCTAACATGAACCAGCAACGGACCAATAACCCAGGCATGGCCCAACAGCAGGGGCAGCCGCAAGCGCAGTCTCAAACTCAACAGGTTCTGTCTGACTTGGGACCTTTCAGCCAGCCACAGGCCGGACCCAACCGCATCGCAGGACTTCAGTGCAGTCAGGCCTATCAGCTCAACAGGACAGCCAATCAGCAGCTCCAGTTTAGCTACAGCGCCCAATCAGGAAGCAGCTTGTCCGGGTTTTCTGCCGAGACCGACCTGGTGGACTCTCTGTTAAAGAATTCGACAACGCAAGAGTGGATGGATGATCTAGATGAGCTGTTGGCTAGTCACCAATGAGTGATGGCCACAGGCCAATACTAGTGCCTTTGGTAGAGGAGAAAACTTGTACATCCACATCACGTTTTCAGATATGGTGAAACTGCTCATATCACGGTCAGATCTGCTGTGTTCTCTATTGAGTATGTATATGGTGTATATAATAGAGGTCAAGTAGAGCACAGAAGCCTGTGTCACTGAAGTATTCTCTGGACTGGAAATGTCAAAGAGAGAAATGCTCTACTACTGAACCTGTGGCTCAGTAAAACCACTGAATTTTCTTATGACAAGTGTGCGCTGAAACGTGTGTTCAGCCTCTGTGTTGCCTATGTGTTTGCTGTAGGCACGAGGAGGCTCTGTTCAATGTCAGGAGTGTCTTGACGCTTCCACAGGCCTTAAATTTGCACTCTTGAAGATGCACAACATGTGATTTACAGTAAAATGGTCTAACGCAATAGTTAACTCAAATGAACATTTTTGAATCATTTATTAACCATGTTGGTCCAAATCCATAAGACTTTGCTTCATGATGCTCCCAGCAGGGTTTAGCCCCAACCCAAATAAAACGCACCTGAACTAGGTAATCAGTTCTACAGGATCACTAGAAAACAGAGATGGTCTTTTTATAGGGAGATGCCGACTTGCATGGCTCTGCTGTTGGAGGTTGAATGTTGGTGTAACAGTCAACGTGGATCACGTGCCTTGATAACCAATCACATTATATCTGAATTGCTGTCAGATCTGAATGAGAGTCAGTCACTGATTATGGATACCATGCATTGAAATGAATGAAAAATACAGCAAAAGCACTTCTGATGCAAAAGTGACCGAATTCTCTTCTAAAATAATTTATTGTAAACTCCAAAAAATTATTACAAATTCCAAAGTGATTGTTTAATGGCAAACAATTTGATTCATATAGTAACAAGCTGCTCGTCACAAAAGCAGTGTATCCAGAGTACTGAAGCCTCTTCTCCATCCAGAAAACTGAGCCTGTGTGTATTACCATTCTTCATTTTTATCTTCCACTAAAGATAGTGGGTTTGGAAGGGCGTGACAGTTCACCTAAACTAAAGTTGTCGTCTTTAAGTTCCATATGGTTTATGTTCATTGGTTAGTTTCTCATTGACTAAATTTAGGAAGTAGATGCTTTGGGGTTTGCTTACTCAGGCCGTGACCGCTTGAAGGAGTGTAGCTGAGACTAATAGTGAGGAGGATGAACTGATGAACTCTACAGTGCTCCAGTGAAAGTCGATCGCGTCATTAGACTTTCATGTTACACTACACTAAGTTGTTTTTTCCCTTTTTTTCTGAAAAGCACAGAGCTTCTGTGTTGGTGAGAGGGTTAATATTCCTGTTTGTTTTCTCCCTCTGGTGTCTGACGTTACATTGAGGGCAGGTCAGGTGCCGGTCCGAACCGTGTTACCTGAACTCTCTCTTCATCTGAGATTCTGTGACAGGATTTCATGTATATTTATATATTATTTTGTACGTATGCAGTTTTTATTGTTCAGGAGAAGATAGATCTTATTTTTATATGTACATTGTTGCAAAATTTTGTAAGTATTTTATACTTTTTATTATTGTTCTCTGTAAAACAAGAGTATTGTGTAAATATAGTTCTCTAGAAACGGTCTTGTTTGGTGTGTCTGTTTATTGTTTTATGCATGTCTGGAAAGGTTTGTGCATTAGCAACTAAGTTTTGACGTGTAATGAGGTTCAGAAAACACATTCCAATAAACATAACCCCAGCTTAAAACACATCTTGACACAAAACAAGTAATGATCAAAAAGCCGTGGAATAAAAGGAGGGCATCTTTTGTTCAGAAATTATAAAGTTAGTTGTCACACCAGATTTTCAATGAAGTTTTGATAAGACAACTAGCATTAATTTATTTCAAAGGTAAATGGGGCTGTTTCTCATTCACTTTTGTTGAATGCATCATTCATATGCAATATGTCTAGCAATACGTGCTGACAAATCTCCCTAATACTGATGTAATTCGGGTTATAGCTATGTCCCGCCCACTCTAGTCATGCTAATATAAGAGTGATGAAAAGAGCTGCCTGTGAGTGAGGTATGAACAGATATAGAGGATAGTGTAGGACCTCACTGTGCACAGAAATGATGCTGGAGCAGGTCGTGCTGTTAGCAGCCGTCACAGTTTTGGGATTGCTGGAACAAGGTAATTACCACATGATTGTAGATGGTCAATCAAATCAATATTTGTCAGTTTTGACGTTCATATGCACAGAGAAACAGATTGCACTGTATGATGAAACGCGCTGGTGTCCTACATTAAAGTTATAGCTCGCGCTAGAATGGAGATAAAAATATCAAACTGTAAAATTGACCGTGACTGTATCCGTGAGTGTTGATGTAGTATATGTGAAAGTTGGACTTTAGAGAAGAGAATGATCAGTAGAGTTATAAATCATGCTAGAAAGCAAAAAGTGGCTGTTTAAAAAAAAAAAAAAAGTAATACACTAAGTTTTAGGCTTGATCGAAGAAAAAAATTCGAAATGCACCTGAACTAGCTACTACTAGGATGTACGCATTTTAAAGTAATATATGTATTGAAATTAGTTGGACAAACAGACAAAGAAGGCTAGCCTACGCATAATACTGAGATTTACCTGTAACTATTAATATGCATTTCTATAGCCCTAACTGATTTTAAAATATAATTTTGGCAGCTCCTGAAATGGGTCGTATTGTCAGTAGCCTCCCTGAGCGGGTGAAGAATACGCTACAGCGCTCATTCAAAGACGTGCATTTATTGCTTGGACGGAGCAAGAACACCTGAAATGCGCGTGTAGATTCAGTCGAGAGATCACGTTTACCCTCTTCAACTTAATGCTGCTGAACTGAATTTATGGAGCAAACAATTTGCTAAAATAACCACAACATCAACAGCAGGGGCGGACTTAACCATTAGGCAAAGGTAGGCGACCGCCTTGGGCCCTAAAATGCTTTTTATATGTGAGATGCGCGTTCAGTGCGGACGCGCAAGTGGTTGCTCTGGTGTTCAAAGACGTGCATTTAACGAAAAATATTTAACAAAAATTTAACAGGCTAATTTGGGGGGAAAAAACGGATTTCATAGGGCCCTACCGATATCATGCATCTGAAGCTATAATTTTAATACTAAGCAACAGTGCATATTACATAGGGCCTATTTTAATTTTTTTAAATGGTGCTCACTCGTTTTTGTGAAAGACCCAAGGAGGACCATGCACAGTCACTTTCCACACAGGCACACTTCATGTTTGGTTGAAATAATCCTTAAGCATGTAAATTTATAATTTCCTTCAGTTTAATTTAAATGTGCAATTAAAATAAATACAAAAATAAATGTATATTTTAAAGTTTAGAATTCGACAGCCTTTCGTTGTGTAGACAATTACATAGTGAAAATTACCCCAACGCACCACCTAGTGTCCAACCTACTCTAGTATTATTATACCCTGTTTAAATGTGAACAAGGGATTTACAACATTAAAGAAATCCTTTATTTATAACATGTACATGAAAAATCTAAAAGATTAGACACAACTATGGGACACGGTCGTGCAGCAGCGAGCAACAGTGAAAGCAACCTCAAGGTTGTAAATGTGTGAAATTGTATAGGGCCCCATTCCTGTATTTTGCCTGGGGCCCCCAAATCCGCCCCTGATCAACAGCACCGCTGAAATACTCCGTCAGATGCGCGTGAAAGCTGTGTTACTATAACACACACTGCGTGTTTTTTTTTTTTTTTTCCATTCCTGTATTTTGCCTGGGGCCCCCAAATCCGCCCCTGTTCAACAGCACCGCTGAAATACTCCGTCAGATGCGCGTGAAAGCTGTGTTACTATAACACACACTGCGTGTTTTTTTTGTTTTTTTTTCAGAATCATCATTGGCTGGTAGACAAAAATAGGGTACATAAGTTTTTACCTAAGAATGAAGATAAGGTAAAGGTGTGAATAATTACATTTTAGACACATTGTCAGTAATTTTACCAATGAAAATAAAGCTCTTGGAGAACCGTTGTGCGTCTTTGATCAACAACACACAGCGGTGTTTCATTAATAAATCCACGTTTTTAAATGAATGGAGTGAATCAATGATTCAGTGAACCATTCATGAAGGCAGTCACTTGCTTCGTTTCTGAATGAATCAGCCATTTGAACGAATTGATTGAATGAATGACTCCCTTAAGACGGATTTTCCGCCACCTACTGGCGCATTTATTTTTATATTCAGAGTATCGTTTCTTTTTCAAATAATTTCATATTTCACAATTTGTTTGTATTTTTTATGTTGAATTAAAATATTTCTTTCTAAAGCTACTTATATTTCAGCTACCTTTTTGTAATGTCTATTCAGTGTTGTTGTTTTTTTCAAAATTAACACAATGATAACTATTATCTTTAATAATAACTTTATCTTTAATTGGCACATGTACATGTTAATTTGGATTTTCCGCCACCTACTGGCGCATTTAGTTTTATATTCAGAGTATCGTTTCTTTTTCAAATAATTTCATATTTCACAATTTGTTTGTATTTTTTATGTTGAATTAAAATATTTCTTTCTAAAGCTACTTATATTTCAGCTACCTTTTTGTAATGTCTATTCAGTGTTGTTGTTTTTTTCAAAATTAACACAATGATAACTATTATCTTTAATAATAACTTTCTGGCACATGTACATGTTAATTAATCTCATTCATTTGAGATTCATTTGATTAATTAATCGGCACATTATGTAATTGCATACATAATGTGTTCTGCCCTCTCCGATGGTCACTGCGTAATTCCCACCCTGGGGTGATGGATATATTTTTAATGAAAAACCAAACATCCAGATTAAGAACAGTATATTTTGCAATGTGTGTTAGTAATTTCTTTACCTTCACAATCCGTCTGATCTGATGGAAGTGTGTTTACTGTCCTGTCAGCATACTTCTCTCTGAAGGTGATCTACGCTCGGAGAAAGCACTCGGTCTCTCCACCTGCCACCACCGGACCTCCGGAGTTTGAGAGGGTCTTTCGAGCCCAGTAAGTCAGGCATCTGTCAACTGAATCAACTTCACTGAGAGGAATGTAGATCTCGACAGGTTTAGTCTCATTTGTCATATTCTTGCTTTACCAGAGCAAACTGTTCCGAGTATTTCCCCCTGTTCGTCTTCTCGCTTTGGCTGGCTGGAGTTTTCTTCAGTCAAGGTGAGTTTCCCTGAACTGAAAAAACCCAAGAATTATCAGGTAGGCTAATGGCAGTTCAGCTTTGCTCACAGAACATATGAATTAATCTTGATAAAATGCAGAGACCACACTTTTATAGTTTGTGGTATTAAAGGGGTCATATGATGCTTTTTTAAAAGATCATTATTTTGTGTATTTGGTGTAACAGAATATGTTGACATGCTTTAATGTTCAAAAAACACATTATTTTTCAAATACTGTACATTATTGTAGGTCCTCTATGCCCCGCCTCTCTCAAACACTTCGTTTTCTACAAAGTCCCTCCTTCCGACAAGCGCAGTCTGCTCTGATTGGCCAGCTGACCCAGTGCATTGTGATTGGCCGAACACTGCAAGCACTCATCGGAAATGTAACGCCCCTTACCATAATCGCGAGCTTCAAGCTTTCAAAAAAAAAAGACAGAGCCCGAAAGGGGAACAGAGTCGTGTGACAGACACAGTGATGAAGCTGGTATGTGTTTGCAGTACACAAGCCACGGTTAAGACAGCTGACTCCACTGTGATGTGACCCTCTCTCGCTCTCGCGTTCTCTCTCGCTCTCTCTCTCGCTCTCCCTCTCTTTCTCTCGCGCTCTCTCTCGCCCTCTCTCTTGCCCTCCCTCTCTCTCTCCCGCTCTCTCTCTCGCTCTCCCTCCCTCTCTCTCTCTCTCTCTCTCTCTCTCCCGCTCTCGCTCTCGCGCTCTCCCTCTCTCTCTCCCGCTCTCTCTCTCGCTCTCCCTCTCTCTCTCCCGTTCTCTCTCTCGCTCTCCCTCTCTCTCTCTCTCGCGCTCTCTCTCGGTCTTGCGCTCTCTCTCCCGCTCCCTCTCTCGCTTTCGCGCTCTCTCTCGCTTTCGCTCGCTCGCGCGCGCACATATTTCCACATAGTGAGGTAGATATGTGGGGGCGTGTTAGAACGAGCCGTTTTAGGGGGGCGTGGCAGAGTCTTAACTTTGATAAAGAATATCTCTTTGGTTTTGAGACTTTAGTCTTTGCAACTTCAGGGATCTTATCTATGCACAATCAGCTTGTAACACTCCGAAGAGAAAAGAAAACTTGAAATCGCATC
This sequence comes from Sinocyclocheilus grahami, assembly GCF_001515645.1. Lineage (NCBI taxonomy): Eukaryota > Metazoa > Chordata > Actinopteri > Cypriniformes > Cyprinidae > Sinocyclocheilus > Sinocyclocheilus grahami. Next base: position 273,385 of record NW_015505590.1, read on the forward strand.
ATATGACCCCTTTAATAAGTCACGGTCAAGCAGCTTGATGTGCTCACAAATATCAGTCAAACCAAAATGTATTCAGACAGCCTCAACATTTCTCACATGATCAGTTTATTCGCTAGAAAATGGTAATAAAATAAGCTATGACAAGAACTCAGAGTTAAACGGTGTCAGAACAAATTCATCTTGATAATATCAGATAACTTTGATAGAAAGGTATGTAATGAATTCAGCTGTTAAATGTAAGTACACAATTAGATAATACTAATTTAGGTCAACCAATTACCAAGCAATGCTTCATTTTGTTCAGTCTGTGGTGTAAAAAGGTCGCATTAGCAATTAAAGAAAAGCACTTACCCTGTGTCCCAATGTGCATACTATCCACCCTATCTGCCCTAAATAGTACTGAAAATTACTATCTCATAGAATTTAGAATGGATAGTATGCCCACTGGGACGCAGGCAAACATGGTCAGGTCAAAGTGTCTGAATAATGTTTGCTCCCATATTTTTATCAATTTTACTGGTAGTCCACTGTATGAAGAATTTCTGGGTATAATACAGTTTACTTTATTTTGCTATCCTCACTTACATTAATGAACTATAATGTCCTGCACCCACTAGTAAAGAAATATCAAAAATTATATCTGCTGTCTGAATAATTTTTGGTTTGACTGTACATTCTGCTACTGCTGCAAGCACAGAAACACACTTGATTTATTTTGCAGAAAAAGAGAGCATCTAGAATGTTACATTCGAAAGAATAAAAATGCCAAGATGTTCCTTCTGGTCTGTTTGGATGGGTTTATCGTGGCACTTGAGAGACGTCAAACTGGTAGAGCAGCAAAATAGCTTGGCTGTGTTGAGCGAGCATCTAAACCAGAGACGTGTACAAAGGGGAACTTTCCCTCGTGAGGACTGTATAAATAATATATCTGCCTTGCTTTGGTTAGCTATATTTAGTCTATCTAGATTAAATGGCAAAAAAAAAAAAACTCTCACATCTGACATCTCACACCTCTGATTTGCATGTAAACAAAAAATCCCTTGAAAACGTTTTATGCAAAACACTATGCCTGTTCTGTTGCTGTTGTGTTCTTCAAAAACACCTCCATTCAGACCTAAAGGAATAAATGTAAGCCTAAATGAAGGTGGTGATCAATATATTACGTTAAGTCAAGCATCGCAATTACAATTACTTGGGTTTAGTGATATGAACAGACCACTCACACAGAAAATGACATGATGATTTTCTTGCTCTCTAGCGTTGGCAGTGATGTTCGGGCTGCTGTACCTTTATGGACGGTATCTGTACTTCCACGGCTATGTGGAGTCTGCTCAGGGCAGGTGAGTGATCCAGCACTGTAGTTATGTTCATGTTTGCCCAGTCGTGCTGCTGACCCCTTACTGTCCGCTGGCAGACTGGAGCCGCTGTACTTCAGTGCAAAGATGCTGTGGATGCTGATCGCTCTGGCTGGGCTGGGGGTTGTCTGCACCATGACACAGGCCTATCTGGGACTGGACCTGCTGCACTCCTTTAGTCATGTTCTGGGCCTGACCGAACACACATGAAGGATCTGGATGCAGGTCTGCAGGAAGCTGAGAACAGGGAAGGCTTTAGCACCTGCAATGGAATAGGTGGCAAAACCACAAAAATATGTATATTTGTCTCCTCTAAAGAAAGATTTATATCAAATGTATTTATATAAAAAATGAATACAGGCTACTATTGCTTGCTCCAGGAAAGAGTGTGAGTTCATCTGCAGTGTACTCATGCAAAACCATCAGTTATTCAAATGTTTGCTTCAAATGTTTAATAATTGCATAGAAACCATTACTGTTGGTATTTTCAAATAGCTAAAATTAGTTTACTTAATATGTTATTACGTTTATATTTCAACTAGAGGCTTTTAATTGATTTTTTTTAAGTGATGCATTAGGTGCTTTTGATCAATTTGATATTGTTTGACTAGATAAAGCATTTTATCTAAATACAGTTGAAATGTTTCACTTTTGGAATAAATTTACAAAAATTACAACTCGACTGGAAATGATGCACAATAAAAAATATTTTGCTCCCAAGTGATATTTAGTCATTTTTTGTATGTTCATGTTCACTGACAGTGTTGGTCCATTGGTAAGCAAGTACATTAATGCTAGAAATATCTTTATTGTAGCAAAAATCTACAAAAAACCACAAAGAGACTATTTAAAACTGTTACCCCTGGGATGTATATACTGTATATATATATATATATATATATATATATATATATATATACTGTATATATATAATTTTCAAGAGTCATTAAGTTTTCATTTCTACATAACTGCATCTTTATAATATATTCTGTTTACTGGTAATGTGTAAATGTATGCATTTCTAATCTATACACATTTATAAAATTCACTAGAATAATGTTAGAGAGACTTTACATAAAAATGTCAAATTCCTAAAATGTTTGTCTGAATTGTTCGACATCCAGTCTGTGTGTGGTGTTTTGTATTTTTGGACACTTGGAGGCGTTAGAACTTTGCAGATCAGTGCCAGTGAAGACTGTGAATTCTTTCTATTTCTCTTTCTTATGCATTTCCATTTGTTCTTATCTGACTAATATGCTGATGAAAGCCAGGACATTTGATCTCACCAGTAGCTGTAATATTAAGCATTAACACACTGGAGGCTTCGCTGTTTAGAGGTGATAAATGTGTATGAAATCTTGTAGTGATATCTATCAGTGAGCAAAAAAAAAAATGAAATTCTTCAGTCAAACAAATAAATGTAGATTCCTTGGTCGTGCTCTTAAAAGAATTATTGTTATACCCCTCAAAATGTATAATACAAATTCTTCCAGTTTGTATTGGAACCCAATGGCAAAGTCTGCAACTGCATGTGCTGCTAAAATTAGATCTGCATTCAAAAGCTGCAGCTGGAACGGATGTTGACATGTGTTCAGAAAGCTTGAGATGGAGGTAATAGTGATCATGTGTCTGTTATTAGGAGAAACTGAAGGAAGTAAAGGCTTTCATGTGACATAAAAGAGAGAGCAGTGTGCCACTGTCTAAAGCAGCTAAATGAAACCATGTGGCATCATGCTGTAAACCCTTCATATGTATAAAGTGTGCTGAGGGTTCTGTAATATTACCACAGAGATATGATTTACTTTTTTTTTTATATACAACAGTGGTGTCATGAGTCACATGTTGACACTACTGCAGTCTGCTGTACTGTACCACATGTGATTTTTAAAATGTGTTTCACATTTTATTATTGGCATGTTACATTTATACATTAATGAATAATAGCTCAAAGCAGCAAAGCAGCATTCTGTATTAGCTGCAGCTGTCTAATGGTGTTTTTAGGGAGGGTGAGAGCACAATAGTCCATCCTGCTGGTGATAAAGGCATGAACTAGTTTCTCCAAGATTTGATAATGGTCTGTAGTTGCTTAATGGTCTGTAGTTGCTTAATATCATCCAGATTGCTCTTTTTCAGACGGGGCTTAACAACTGCATTTTTCAGGGCATTAGGAGAAGGCATTTAAGAGATCAGCTTCTCAAACAGACTTTGGAGAAAAACATGTGGGAAGTGTGTTAAGGCAGCAGGCTGATGTTTTAAGATGCTCTGCTGTGCTGTTTCAGTTGCTTGGAAATCAGACATAGTAACTGCTTTCTGAAATTGCGGTCTAATCTGTCTGACATCTGCTCAACCTGAGGATGTGCTGATCACCTTTCTGATATTACTGAAGAAGGAAAAGAAGGAAGCAAACTCTTTGCGTTTGCTGTCAGATGTTTCACATTTTATTATTGGCATGTTACATTTATACATTAATGAATAATAGCTAAAAGCAGCAAAGCAGCATTCTGTATTAGCTGCAGCTGTCTAATGGTGTTTTTAGGGAGGGGGAGAGCACAATAGTCCATCCTGCTGGTGATAAAGGCATGAACTAGTTTCTCCAAGATTTGATAATGGTCTGTAGTTGCTTAATGGTCTGTAGTTGCTTAATATCATCCAGATTGCTCTTTTTCAGACGGGGCTTAACAACTGCATTTTTCAGGGCATTAGGAGAAGGCATTTAAGAGATCAGCTTCTCAAACAGACTTTGGAGAAAAACATGTGGGAAGTGTGTTAAGGCAGCAGGCTGATGTTTTAAGATGCTCTGCTGTGCTGTTTCAGTTGCTTGGAAATCAGACATAGTAACTGCTTTCTGAAATTGCGGTCTAATCTGTCTGACATCTGCTCAACCTGAGGATGTGCTGATCACCTTTCTGATATTACTGAAGAAGGAAAAGAAGGAAGCAAACTCTTTGCGTTTGCTGTCAGAGAGCATTTCAGTGAGAATCTGACTTGGGGGGGGTTTGTTAGTCTCATAACAGTAGCAAAAAGAGTGTGTGTTGATCAAGTTGCTGTTTATAAGGTTTGAGAAGAAGGTCTAGCTGTGGCTAGTTCCACACTGAAAGCATGAAGGCTGGCTGTCTTTATAAAAGTTATAGTGGATTTCCAATTTTGTCTTTCACCACATCAGTTTAAGGTAACTTAGTTGCTTCTCAAATGCATACAAATCTAAAATGGCATATGTGGTATATAGGATTTATCTCTCTTACGGTGCGCCCCAGTTCACATACTTATGCACTATTCTGTGGCGTATAAATAGTAATGTATTCAAACTGAAAATTGCAAAAAAGAAAAAGTGCACTTTATCTGGATGATGCACTTAATTATTGACAAAATAACCTTATATAATTCATACACTATGTTGTTGAGTACATGTGCATGCATAAGTACATAGTACAGTGCATAGTGTATACTGCATAATTTTAAATGCAACTTTATTTTCCACTAAGCTGCCGAGTTAAGAGTTGTTTCCTATAGCAGGAAAATCTCTTCTGAATGTTATAAATTCCTCCTTATCTATAGGTCATGTGCCAAAAACCTTTGGAAAGATCATCACTGGAACTGGATCATAGTGAATTTGCCACCTATCTATCAACCATGCTCCTTTTTGCAGATATTTTGTATCTATAAAGAATTGCGTTCAGGTTTCAGGCCTTCTTCCATCTTAGCAACATTGCAAAGTTACGAAACACGTAATTTATTTCTGATGCAGAAAAACTAGTTCATGCAATCACTACTAGGTGGTAGAACTATAGCAGTCAGCATTTGGCGTGGATCAAAAAAGTTAATCAAAGTTGTCCTAAGACCAGAACGCATTTTGGTTTGAGGACAACTTTAATGAAAGGTGAAATGTTGACTAGTGTACTTGAAATTATTAGTAGTTAGCTTGACAAATTGCACTTAAAGACGCTAACACACACCCTCCAGTGCCAGTGTGTGGTTTAGTGTAATCATTGTGTCTCTTGGCTCAGTCTTATCAGCAACAGGAAGTAGAGAGCGGCTTGTTAAAGGTGTCATGTCGCCACTCGGTGACGCTGAAAGCTCTCATTTCCTATAGCTGTTCTCAGCTGCTGCCCGCTTCACCGTGACCCAAGTGAGCGAACGCCTACATCAAATAGGTTTTCTATACTGTGTGACACTTTAAGACCCAAATGTTCTTATATTAATGAAATAAGATGTAACAGTGAATTAATTGTAATTAATCTGATACAAACCTCTGAACATACTGCAATGCTGCACACTGATAAATGGCTTTGAAACATTTTTCACTAGTACATTTCACAAATAATTACAAAGTAACATGGTTGATTAAATGTGAAATTTTTAAAGACTGTTTTACTCATAAAACATAATTCAGTCATTTTGTACAGTGTCTGGATTGATTTTATTATACTCACCAATGTGGGATTTTTACAGTACTGTGTGAGAAGCAATAGGGCGATAATCTCAGCAGCCCCAGAGGAGCCATTCATACTTCATTGTCTCTCTCTTTCACCCTCGCTTTGGCTTGAACACACAGGTGCATGTTCTCTTTCAACTGACCTGGCCGCTTGGAGAGGAAGTTGTGTTTTTGGCCAACAGGAAAAAAATCATATGAGATTTTTGCTGCTTCCTGTTGCAGGAAACGCGTTCAAGGATGCAGAAGGGGTGTGTGGGGGCTGCCTGTGTGTGTGTGTGTGTGTGTGTGTGTGTGTGTGTGTGTGTGTGAGTCAGTGAAAGAGAATATACATCTGTATTACTACAAGGACAGAGCAAAAACTTTAACCCTAATATTAGTTTCTCTACAGGGATGTTGAAGTATAAATTAGCTGTAAACATGTTTATGCATTCATTAGCATATTTATGTATCAGTAACACTTTATATTAAGGTTCCCTTCGTAAAGTGTTTATAAAGGTGTTCAATTAATTACTTGCCTTTATAAATGCATTAAAGGGTTAGTTCACCCAAAAATGAAAATTACCCCATAAATTACTCACCCTCAAGTCATCCTAGGTGTATATGACTTTCTTCTTTCAGACGAATCCAGTCGGAGTTATATTGAAAATAGTCTTTGATCTTTCAAGCCGTTTAATGGCACTCAGCAGGTGTTGCATGCATCAGTCCAAAAGAAGTTAAATAAAAAGCGCCCATCCATTAAAATAAGTATCTCACACGGCTCCTGGGGGCGAACAAAGGCCTTCTGTAGCAAATCGATGCATTTTTTAAAGAAAAATATCCATATTCAAAACGTAATAATCACTTTAATGTAGCTTGTACTCACTGTTGTACACTGAAGCAGCTCCGGGCGGATGATGTATGAGTTCAGCGCATGCGCCGGTGAGTCTCGTGAAGACCAACGTTTGTTTACAGGAGCAAAGGAAGCAAAGTTTCCTTACTTTAGCAAAGGAAAACCAGTCTCCTCTTGAACCTGTGTGTTAGTGACTCATGACGTAAATGCTGAATTAAAAAGCTTATACATACTTATTTGAATCAAAAAATGTTATTAGTTTAGATTTCAAAATGAATTAAGATCTTATTTGATTCATTATTAATATCATGATGCAGCAAACATACCCTATTATTTATTTATTAGTTATAAATATGAATAACCTGTATAATAAAGTGTACTGGAGACATTACAGTAATGAGCCTAAACAAAAACACCCTGAAATCTCACTATAATAATCAGTTTTTGCTTCATCATGAAATAAAAATAAATAAATATGAATATCTATTAAGTTTACAAAAAAATCTATTTAATACATTTACAATAATGTGACCAGATGTCTTGGCTTCTATATACTTTATAATTAATAATTATTAAGATGTTTGCAGGTCAAACTGACCCTAAATGGTTTTAATACAATCACACTGTAAATAGAAAAACAGTATTTGAACAAAATCACGACAAAATAAAACAAAAGATTTATCTAAATCTGCATATATTTTATTTATTTTTTATTTTATTTTGTTAAAAAGCTGTTTCCAACATTGATAATAATAAGAAATGTTTCTTGAGCAGCTAATCAAGCATATTAGAATGATTGATGATGACACTGGAGTAATGATGCTGAACATTTCAGCTTTGACCACTTCACTCTAAAAAATGCTGGGTTAAATACAACCCAGTGCTGGGTATAATAGGGACAAACCCAGCAATTGGGTTGTTTTGACCCAGCGGTTGGGTTAAATGTTTAACCGAGCCCGGTCTCATGAAAATGTGTATAAATAGTACGCCAAATAAAAACGAAAACTCGTGGTATTGATACGCAAAAATTTATTTTTGGCGTGCATATGATACGCATGTGTTTGGCGTGCATATAATACGCAGTTTTTGCGTGCATATGATACGAAATTTGTTGGCGTGCATATGATACGCAGCAGGGGCGGATTTAGTGAATTGGGGGCCCCAGGCAAAATATAGGAGTGGGGCCCTATACATTTGCACACATTTTCCTAGATCAACCTTGAGGTTATTTTCAGCGTAAGCCTGTGTGCAACGGCTGTCTAATTCTAAACTTTAAAATACATGTATTTTTAGTTGTTTTAACTACAAATTTAAATGAAACTGAAAAAATTATGAAAAGGCAATTATACATTTACACACCTATAATACATATATCAAGAGCATGCTCACAGATGAGAAAAATTTGAGCCCTGCACGGGTCTCAAACATAGCCCGTCTTTTTTCCCCTTTTCCCCAAAAAAGCCTATACTACTGTTTCAGCTATTAAAATAGTTCAGTTTTGTATGTAATGGAAAAGTGATTATATTTAGTTTCGTTTTTTTTATAAAGTAAATTTAGAATCACATTTGGAGTATTTTTTGTTCGTTAAATGTAAGTTTTTTTTAGTTTTTTTAAGTAAAGGCCAGCGGCAGACAGTGAACTGATCATAGCATAGCCTATGTTTGATCAATTTAGCCTTCTCAAATCATCAGGACTTACCTAAAATAACATCTATATATAAAACAGTTCAAGTATATCACAATGTTAGTTTAAATGTTTAAACTATATAAATGTGCACTGTTAGATGCTTATCCAATCGTTTGCGGAGGAGTGGAAGCTGAAGCTCTGCAGCACATGGAGGGGCCAGTGCGATCACTTGCATTTTTTTCTAACAGTGGAAACTACTTAAAATATGCAGTCATTTTTGCTCATAAAGGTAAGAGTAATACATCATTCTAAACTGTAAAGGGTCTACTTTTATTTGTGTGCACTCACAATATCAACAAAACGTTGTGCTTTTATAAAATAAAGAAAACAAATGCTTTCTGCTGTCTCGGTCTTGAACAGGAGCACTTTACAATGATGAACCTAAACTCAGACATGATTAAAATATATAGAAAGCTTTAAATTACTACTTTAAAACGAAATAATTCAAATCGAAAATAGACTCCTAATAAAATAAACTCTTTCATTATGTAATCCCTGCATTTCTCTCTAAAGGCACATCCAGTTAGGAGATGGCGAGTCATTTTTTCATCACTATAATTGATGGAAGGCCCGATTATAATTTGCGTTTTATTTTATAATTCCGTACAGTTAAAAAATAAAACACTAATTATAATGGCATATATGTAAAACTTTGTCCTATAATTGTATAGCTGCTTTTTCTGATTTTTATGTTGCTCTGTTCTGAATACCTTAAAATTTAAAGGATTTGCTGCAACGCAATTTTGTATGATGTGTTAATTATTTATATTTTTTATCCATGCAGCAAATGCTTTAAAAAACAGCTTTAAAATTATTTTATTGTATTCCAAACGCTTTTAAAGTACTTTTCACTATACATTTTAAGGGTAGCTTGACTGTAAAAATGGTCATGAATTCGTTGTATTCCCATTTGTAAAATAGCCAACAAATTCATTGTTGTAGGCTAACCCGATCTCATGAAAGTGCGTATAGCACGATTTTCTGCTTCTATTTGCCATAATATTTCTATGCAGAAATTGACTTTGGCATGCAAAAGACTGATAAATTCATAATTAACGGCATGGCTGGTTCAGTCGACAGAAATATGGGACACACAGGCCTATAATAACTGCTGAAATGTTTGCGGGGCAAATCTGAGATCAGCCTGAGTGCTCACGGTACTCACAGTGCGTACAGCCCTACACCTGCAGACGCCACAGACTCGGACGGTTGTCGTGCATGTAATAAACACCGTAAACAGCAACAGTTCGCGTGTCAGCGCTTAATGCACATATCCTATATGAAAAGCATTTTAGGGGGCCCTTGGCTTTTGGGGGCCCAGGGCGGTCGCCTACCTTCGCCTAATGGGTAAGTCCGCCCCTGATACGCACTTTTCGCGTACATATAATACGCATCTACCCCACAACCCTAAACCTACCCATCGCATAGCATATACACGCCAAAGTCCATTTTACGTATCAGCACCACGCGTTTTCGTTTTAATTTGGCATACTATTTATACGCACTTTCATGAGATCGGGTTGCAACCTTCTGGATAGTAACCCAACCGCTGGGTCAAAACAACCCAATTGCTGGGTTTGTCCCTATTTTACCCAGCACTGGGTTGCATTTAACCCAGCATTTTTTAGAGTGCCGAAATAAATTACATATTAAAAATATATTATCTTAAATTGAAATAATATTTCACCATATTACTCTTTTTACTGTATTTTTATCAAATGAATGCAGCCTTGTTGAGCATAAGAGACTTCTTTCGAAAACTGAAAAATCTTGATTATTCCAAACTTTTTCCTAACCCTAACTTGTCTCCAAACCTAATTTCACGCATTGAAGCACAAGCTTTTAGATCAAAATAGTTTTCATAAATTCAGTGTGTCTAAACATTCGATTGGTGCTGTGTTTGCATTTTCAGAATGGCTTTAAAAAGAAAACTTTGAATAAAACCTAACTCATGAGACTTCCAGAGTGCTTACCCTGCGAAGCGCCGTGTTGCTCTTTGACATCCAGGCAGCTGCGAGCGAGGGTCCTCAACCTAGCATGATACTTGCCTAATTCTGGGTTTATGTAGGTGCCATTTATGATAATTGGCTTTGGGGTGACAGCTCCCATAACACTCAGCACTGCAGACAACAAGAGAGATAAACTGAAACAACTCTCTCTCAGAAATGGCTAGTAAATTTCACAAATAATTGCAAAGAAATGGCACAAGTGTGAAGTAAAAAAGACTGAAATTGTATTTTCTTGTAAAACGTACTCTACTTTGATTTATTTGCAACTTCAACATTTAGTAGCTAATAATGTGTGTTCACATTAAAATCCACATTTAAAAAATTTTAAAAAAATTATCATATCAATATTCATAATCATAGCCCACTTACCTTGCCTTAACTGCAAAAGACACATCAGGAAGAAAATGAAGCGCAGCATGGCTCTGAGTCTGATGAAGATTTCTCTCTTCTGTTCAGCTTTTATCTCCCAGCCGAGCTTATATCTGGAGTAAAACCCGACTTATTGTGCAACATTGTGTCAGCGTGTAATCATTAAACATGCAGTCAACCCAGGGCTGGACTTGAATCAGGGAAATGCCCATTACTGAAACACCAATACATTATCATGTGCTCTGTTTACTTTTTCAGCAACTTATCAGCGATGTTATGGAACATTACATCCATATTTTTGATCTTGGCATGTGCTTTTGCCACAACAAATTACGGGAATGTGCATGTATTTGTGAAAGTGATGAATGCAGTGGATTGTGGGTAGCAGGGGTCTGAGCCACTGGCCAAAAACAGTGTATTGAATCGATTCTGAAAATGTCTTGTGACTTTATACACCCTAATTTTTTCACTGAACAACCTACATTCATTCATACCAAGAAAACACAATTTTATGGTATAAATCAGGTTAAAAAAAAGAAGCTCTTTAATAGTAACAGTTGCAGGTTACCACATTTTTTATACTTTGAATGTTTCTTTTTCATGCTAGCTGTTGCCTTTGTCCTTTATTTAGCTTTTTTTCACCTCTTGCACATATCCAGTGTGCACAATGATACATTTTTCATTAGAAACACTTAAATCACCTCCTTCCTCCATGACGAACATGACATTTGCTTGCACAAGTCTTGTAAACACACTGTGCCATAAATGCCCACCGAGTAAACCAAACCAAAGCCAATGTCCACTGAAATGTTACTGTCTGCCCATTTGTTTCACTATGTTTTATTTTAGGCATTTCCCAATTGCTTATAATGAAAGTAATGTGCTAAATTCCCAAAAACAGTGTCTTGTCATTCCCATAAAGTGTTTCGGGGAATTTAACTCATCACAGACAATATTAATAGTTGGGCAATGCAGTTTGTGAAATATTTGGAAATAATTAAAAATTTTACAGTTATTAACTGTAAAAAGAGCCTATTTTCGTTATTATTATTATTTTTATTTTTCTACCTAGTCTGCTTTGATCACAGAACAATTATTATTATTATTCACTTAAAATAATTGACTGTTTAAAAATGATCATTTGACACTCATTTGAATCAAAGTACTGTAACTAATGCATTGACAGTGCTGATACACTAACCAGCCATTGCTCTTTCTTTGCATCTTTCTAATCTTCTTTCATCTTCTGGTTTATGTGCACTGTGAACTGATTTGAGTAAAGTCAGAATTTGATTCTGTATAGTTGATGACAGAACAGGAGTTTTGCATGTGGTCGACATATTGTTGAAAATGGTGTTTCAGTGTTTTCTTCTCTCTTTAATAAACCAACATAAGCTTATTAGCTCTGTCTTTTAATTCTCTCCTTGGTGATCATATCCTAGCTTGCGTCCTGCCCCTTGTCCTAAAATGAACATCTAGTTCAGTAGATCAGCTGCTTCCTGCCCTGAAACACTGGAAGCCCCCCGACTCTCCCCCACACCACCATATCTCTGTTTATGGATCAGCCGAGGCAGATTTGTCTCAAGGCTCTGTCCTCAGGATGAGGTGTGAATCATGTCAGAGGTGGAGTGTTTAAGAGGCTGTGCTCTTGTCTCGACAGGCTCCTGAACACACAAAGTGTCAGTCTCTCTTCGTCCTCAGAGGAGACGTGAAGGTCAGCAGATCTTCACTCCTGCTAGACTATCTCCCTCTGAGATGAGACTTTGTGATATGGTTCAACAGAATTTGGGATTGTTGCTGTATGTCTTTTGTTGCTATATGTTGCGAGACAAAGTGCTTGACAGGACAGCTTGTTTGTCAGATGGACATAGTTTGTTCAAATATCCATCTGGAGATAAGAGGCTGTCGTCTGTCAGGAATGTGTTGTGAGATTGTTCGGCATTCCTTCCAGCCCTCAGATGAGGCAAACTAACCTCAAGCCAGTGAAACTTTTGTTTATGTGCGTCTTCACCATTTCCTCTCCGTCTGCTGAAAACATCAACAGCAACCAGCAGTTCATCTCTGCCGGCTGCTTTACTGTGTCACCGTCTATTGTTTAAGCAGTACAATGATGTTTAGATCCCTCATCCTACTGTGATAAGGGAAGGTGGAGGTAGTGGAAATGGGAAGGGGGAAACCCGGGCACTGGGGGAGGTCAGTGTGAAACACACACAGAGTGTGTCGGGACTGTGGTCTAATTTAATTCACATATGCTGTGTTGAAGAAAACCTCAGCGAAGCAATGTGGCAGCCAGATACAGGATATTCTGCTTTTCATTTGGAAAACCTCACAAATAATTGCATTATATTTTTTGTACACATGCATGTGTGTGATGCATGAGTGAGGAAGGTATGCTTCACTATCTATCCTTTTTACTGTTTCGCTTTGATGCTTCTCACCATTTAACTTCATTAAATTATTGAAAAATATATCCATATTAATGAATCTTATGAAACCTTTCAAGAACATGCCCAGGTCATATTTCACCCCAAAAAACTAAAAGTGGGAAAAAAATATTTAGGTTTCTTTACTTTCTTTCTTTTTTAAGGTAAAACATGATGTGGACATGTTCTTCAATTATTTGTGGTGTCTGTTTCTTTTCAAATGAAATAAAATACACAAAAAATCTCAATCTATATCCTTTGTGAACTGCAGAAAGAGAGCAAAGGGGAGAAAGTAAATGGAGAGAAAAGAAATAAGAGAACATGGGTAGACAAACTGATGGTCAGTATTTGTTCCAGATGGAGTTAATTAGAAAATGGAGAGAGGATTATGTGTGAAGGCCAAGCCTGTTTATTTTAGAGATAGACACCAATCACATGGAGTGACCTCTGACCCCTGAGAAACACATGCACACTAGCTCTTAGAGGAGGAAAACTCCCTACTGCCCAATTCACCAGCATTAGACCCAACTTAAATGTGCACTCAAGAGTTAAGGCCTCTGAACTCCCCCCGCTGTCTCTGAACAGCACAGGGGACAGGGCTGCAGTAACATGTCACGTCACCTCTCTGTTATCATGCAGCTCTGTGTTATCACTCTGGGAAAAGCTTTTATTGGCTTGCAGGTAATGGGATAGTTTGTGTTAGGAGACCGCCATGTAGAGGGGAAGTGGGGGTCTGCACTTTTCCCCTTTCACCATCCTCTTTTTATTGGCCACAAGCTTTCAATAACATATTATCCTCTTGCTTGTATAACCAAAACCATTGGGAATAGTTGAAATTATATATAAGCATTTATATATATATTTTGCATTTATTTAGATGAATGTTCATTCATAATACTTTAACTGACCTTAATTTCTACTTAAAATATTAAAAATATATTGGCTTATGAAAACAGGGAATGTATATGTTTGTACCACTAGTATAACTGTCAATTTATTTAATCAGAACCTTTTTCTTTTCATCATAAATTATATGCAGCATAACAATTTGAGTAAAAGATGTACTAAAAATTAATCACAAATATCAGCATTTTTATCAGCAGTTTTGTTATAAATGCTTGTTGAATACTGATGGCCATTTCAGAAAAACATGAGATGCTTCAAATAGGGAATGTATATGTTTGTACCACTAGTATAACTGTCAATTTATTTAATCAGAACCTTTTTCTTTTCATCATAAATTATATGCAGCATAACAATTTGAGTAAAAAGATGTACTAAAAATTAATCACAAATATCAGCATTTTTATCAGCAGTTTTGTTATAAATGCTTGTTGAATACTGATGGCCATTTCAGAAAAACATGAGATGCTTCAAATTGAAACAAAATGCAGTTTTACATCAGCACCCTCAGAGTTCAGCTCCAGGCCTTGTTTTTGTTTTCAGGGCCCCTAAAGGTCTCATCTTAGGTTTGCTTCAACTCTGATGACAGATGCCATAGACCATGACTCTTACTGTGTTTATTTAGACAGTTTGGAAAAGGAGTCAGGTGTGTGAAGAGCTGGAGGCAGTGAATGAAAGAAGTGGGATCATGTTTCATTAAAAGCACAGCTTCATTTCTTCTAAATCCGCTCCTTGCTACAGATGGGTGGAGTTAAGCAGCATTGTACACTCCTCCCTCACTATCTGTCATTGGCTCTCAGGCCATTCCCCCTGAATGTGCCGTCCCAGCCCCTTAAGTTCCTCAGCTCCTCACTTTAATGCTGACTGGAGTCCTGGGCCGGGAAGCAGCAGCTGTGTGTGAGTGAGTAGAGCTGTAGAATAACATTGATTTGGCTAAGGGAGATGATAACTTTATTTATAAACTAGAATTGTCTGGAATTATACTTTTATAAAAGTGATTTAGTTGTCTGAATAGTGATCATTATTTTCCATGGGTGTTTACTGTTTAATTATTGTGGTGAGGTATGTCTGTTGATATCAGTAAATCTCAATGTTAATATAGGCTAACACTACTATAAAGTTGTAACTGTGAAACTTTGTGATGGCAATTATCATTTTCCCATTTTTGTGACTTTCATATTTACTGTAAATGGTCGTTTACAAAGCACCTGGTTGTGGTGGTACTGTCATTAATTTTTTTATCTAAAACAACAGTTTTCTCCTTTTTAGTATTTCTTTTTTTAACCATATTGCGTAGGCACATGTGTATCTTTTGATGTATTAGAATGCCTATCTAGTTGCTTAGCACATCTGACTCTACGTAAAAGGAAATAGGAAACCTCACACACAGTCATGCTCCAGGTCTTGCTCCTTCTGGCAGCTCTTATTGAGTGTCCACCCTGTCATGCCCACAATATGGGCTCTGCTCCCCTCGTTATCCTGTATCATGTCTGGGAAGAACAGCCCTCAGGGACAAGGGTGGGTCGCCTCCTGGATGACCTACGTGAACGTGGGGAAACAGGATCACTGGAAAACTTCCGGGTCGTGCCGCATGGGCATACTCTACCAGTCACAGTTGATGTAAGGGATGGTACCGTGTCAACACTAGGCAGTCTGGACCGAGAAGAGCTATGCTGGGGAGCAGAATTTTGTGAGCTGGCCTTCAGTGTTCTCTACAGAAAGGGTGGTGCTATGCATTTCCTGTCAGTTCGTGTGGAGGTGATGGACCAAAATGACCACAGCCCAGTCTTTCCCAGCCTAGTGCAGGAGGTGGAGATCTCTGAGACAGCCTCACTGAGAATGCGCATCCCTCTGGACCGGGCTGTAGATCCAGATGCGGGACCGAATGGCCTGCAGACCTACTCCCTGTCTTCCAACCAGCACTTTGCTTTGGATATCCATACTTCTGGAGGGGCCAAGCAGGCTGAATTAGTGGTCATCAAAGAACTGGACAGGGAGTTGCAGCCAACTTTAGAACTGGTTCTAACAGCCTGGGACAAAGGGGACCCGCCAAAATCAGGCAGCACAAAAGTTATAGTCACAATTCTCGACTCCAACGACAATAGCCCTGTATTTGAGGAGGCCCCGGCAGTTATCGAACTAGCAGAGGACACTGTTCATGGGACGATTGTCATTAATCTCTGTGCTGCAGACCCTGATCAAGGTGCTAATGGGGAGGTTGAGTACTCTCTCAGTAAACATGTCCCACTGGAAGTGCAAAGACTATTCAGCATCCATCCAAAAACGGGTGCTGTGACTTTACAAGGCCCTTTAGATTTTGAAGAAAAGAATGTGTATGAGGTAGACATCCAAGCTCGAGATCTGGGGCCCAATGCTATCCCGTCTCACCACAAGCTGCAGGTCAAATTGCGAGACGTCAATGATAATGCTCCTCGCATTCATATAACATGGACTCCACCAGACTCCCCTGTTGCGACCGTTTCTGAAGGAGCACCAAATGAAACTTTCCTCGCTCTTGTGATGGTATCTGATGCCGATTCTGGGGCAAATGGGCAGGTACAAGTGCACATTCTCAGTGGATCTTGCCCCTTCAGACTCAAACAGATCCATGGAGACAATTACATGATTGTAACCAATGATACACTGGATCGTGAGAGACAAATGGAATATAACCTCACTCTTCTAGCTCAGGACCGTGGTGATCCTTCTCTATCCTGTATTAAGCACCTGACTGTCCATGTTTTGGATGAAAATGATAACGCACCAATGTTTGCCAAAAGTCACTACCGGAGCATCCTCAAAGAGAACAACACCCCTGGATTACCTTTCTTGACCGTGGAGGCACATGATGTTGACATGGACCTCAGTGGAAGGGTATCATTCTCCATTAGAGAATCGAATGAACTGGGGACACCAACTGCATTTTTCTCAGTCCACCCCAGCAGTGGGGCTGTTACTGTCCAACAGTCATTAGACTATGAGGAAACCCACTCGTACTCATTTATTGTGGAGGCTGTAGATCAAGGATACCCACCAATGACCAGTACTGCAACAGTGCTGGTTGAGATACAGGATGTTAATGACAATTATCCCGTAATCCATGAGCCACTACCCAAAAAGGGAATTGCATTGCTAAGTGTCCCAGTGAATGTGGACAAAGGGGAGATTGTGACTGAACTTGGGAATAAAGCTCTGGAGGATAACTTCTACAAACCAAGAAATTACTCTTCTCTCAACAAACCCGAAGGTTTTCTGGCCACCACCATTCGGGCCAGTGATCCAGATTCTGGTCTCAATGGAAGACTCAGTTTTAGAATAACAGAAGGCAAGCCTTCTAACCTATTCTTTCTTGACAAAACTACTGGGCAGCTCTATGTTAATACAACCAATGCCACAGAATTGATCGGCAGAACTTTTAAACTAGGCATTGCAGTATCTGATATGGGAACACCTATGCTAACCACAAGAATCACTTTGGAGGTAACATTCATCAACTTTCGTGACCACCTAAAGAACTTGTCTCATGATAACCAGGCGCAGTACAGTTTTACAATGCTTTTGGCCATCTGCCTTGGATCAACCTGCCTGGTATTATTTCTAGCCATTGCTTTGGCCAAGACATTCTGTCATCCTGACAAACGGGACAACCGTGCTTATAATTGTAGACAAGCCGAGTCAACCTACACCCGTCACCCACGACGGCCACAGAAGCACATTCACAAGACTGACATCCAGTTGGTACCAGTGCTTCGGGGTCGTAAAGAAACTCCACAAGAAGATGAAGCTGAGGCGTTGTCATGTACATCACCTTTAGTGGAAATGCTGCATCCACAAGGCCAGTTTACACTTACACCAACCCTTGCTCGCATGGCTCAAAATCAAGCCCATACAGAAATGGATGGGAACCCACCACTCACTCAGAGCAAGATACTCAGAAAGCCTGGGAGCATAGAGTGGAATGGAGCACTTCCTTTTAACCCAGGAACTCCATCTCGAACCCTGCAAAAGACCAGAAATTCTTCCTCCTCATCTTTCGCAAACTCACAGACCAGCACACTCAGACGAAACAAAAATGAAGAGCTCAAGCTTAATACTACGGACCCCTCAGAAACTATTGCTTCAATTCCCAGTAATCAGGCCACTTTACGGAGACCAAAGACCACAGAAAGAAGAGGACAGATGGAAGAGTCAGACCACAGGCAGATCCTGAGGAACCTTGTTCGACTCTCTATGGCAGCTTTTGCAGAGAACGGTTCAATTGAACTGTCCTCTGCCTCACCCGAGGTGCAAGTAAGAGATTTTTTTATTATTATTACAATCTTAACATTTCAGATATGAAAATGCATTAGATCAAACTACTTTGAATGGCATTGACTTTGATTTCAAGGCATCCCAGTTCATAATAGCTCAAGTGCATGATAGCTTTCCCACTCTGCAGTTATACTGCAGGACTAGCCTATATCTATAGCAGCCTAAGGGGACAGTTAACAGATGATAAAGACGCTGAGGTGTATTCAGAATCACATCAGTGTCACACAGTAACTTAAACCTTTAATATGCCTCAGGAGAAAACGCAGCCAGTCCTCAATGTTATCACATTACAGAGTCATACCGAATGTGGGAAGAAAAAGCAGATTCTTTCCATGGTTGTCCTATGAGGGGGGAAGGTATTTAAACCAAACACAGATATTTCTGCACAGTAAGATTATACTTCTCAGACGTGTTTGGGCTGGTGGTAGTCAGCAACAAATTGCTGGTACTGATCTGATTCTCATTAAATAAAGTGAGAATAACAACTTTTCATCAGCTAGTATTTCAAAGACTAACAGCCCAAAAGTGCTGTCCTAGTCAAACTGTGTATCCTCTGAATCTGGGTCCACCCAGATGCTTACCTCTACCAAAACGATTAGCAGAACAAAAGGTCCTGGCATGGGTTTGAGCCCTCACGTGAATACTGCAGCCAGTCAGGAAGAGCGTGGATCCTGACCCCCACCCTCTTCTCTTTTCCTCCTTTCCAGTCCACCCTCCCTTACTCACTTGGCCCAGTTGGCAAATTAGACCTATGGCGACTGCAAAGGAAAGGGGCTGAAATGTCACCGGTGCCTGTCCTCGCAGCCAAGGCTGGGTTTCTTATGTGCATCCTGGAAGGAAATAGCCTCTAGAAGAATAGACCCTGTGTAGAAACAGCTTCCTGTCACCCCTTCTACAGCTCAAACACCACAAACCCAGAAAGGGCTCATTCTGAATGTAGCTCATTCTGTAACAGACCAAAATTATATATTGAATTATGAAACTATGACATTCTAGAAGAGCAAACTGCCTGCAAGTTGTGCATGGTCATTCAGGAATCTTGTAGAATTTCTATTGTTTTGAAACATGATTAATTGTGAATTCATAATCAGGAGATTTTTACTAAGTGGTAAATTCCCCTGTATAATTTTGCATCATTTTAATTCTACAGCAGGTGTCTCAGCTCCTGTCTCTGTTGCATCAAGGGCAACTTCAGCCTCGACCAAATTTTCGGGGCAACAAGTATTCCCACAGAACTGGCCGGTAAACCATTTTTACCCTCCTTTTGGTTTTATTTATACAAGCTCTTGACCAAACAGACAATAAATTTAGTCCTCATTCCTACACTAACACACCGAATACAAAGCAATAGCCTCACAATCACAATAACAATCTTAGAAGTTGGTCATTATTTTATCAGGTAGATTTCTTGTAAGAAAGGAAGTCAGTGAACACAGAATGAGGCGTATCATAGCTGTTATCAGCCGCTGTCTGTCTTACACACAGATTGTTATCAGGCAGAATGCAATACTGTTTCTATAAATTTAACTTATGTTCATTCAGAATTAAAAAAAAAGAGAAAGCATAGACCGTGACTCATCTGTGCAAGACAGAGCTTGTTTAAACCAAAGACAGTGCAGTCACACTTCCTTCAGTTGTGTGTTGTATTGTTTTCGTTTCAGTGTTGAGATCATTTTAGCTCACAGTAAAATCCCAGTTTTGAGAACACTGTTAAACCGATATTAAGGATAATCACATAGGTATTTCCCCTGATGTTCCCTTACAAAAAGGTATTGTGCCGGCACTATGGTACAGTGATGGTGCCAGTACATACTTCAATATAGCATGGTACTGAATATCATATTCATGGTATTTAAATGCTACTACAATGAATACCACAGTATTCCATTATGGTTTTGTCTAAATCATATGATCCTTTTACCATTAAAAAAGGTAATAGCATTGTACTTTTGTTCAAAAATGAATCATTTTAATGGCATTAATTATATTCAATATGGTTAGAATTTTTTTTAATGCTCCACAACAAAAATTTGCCCCATTTGTCAATCCTCCAACATTTCACATGTGCTTCAGTTTAGTTGCATTATATTTAACTTATTGAAATTATATTTTACTTATGTTTTAACTTATTTTATCATTCCCCGGAAACGTTCTCACTGCTTTACTGTTTTCGTTGTGTATTGTAGGTCAGGGGCTCAGGATGCTGATTGGCTGAGCACTAAAGACAGTGGTCATGGAGAGAGTGAAATGGGTGATATGGACTGGGACTCACCTGTGGACCCTGTATATGAAGAAGGCCTCAATAATCTGCTGACTTCTGGTAAATGTCTATACTATTATTCTGTCCAATTATTCTGATTTTAGTCCACTGTTATGTTTAATTAAAGGGGTACTTCGCCCAAAAATGACAATTCTGCCATAATTTACTGAGAAAATACTTTTAATATTCTCTCATCATTGTTGTGCATCCTTTGAAAGTCCATGCAAGCCAAACTTTCCCACATCAGAAATGTCCTAAAGAAAATGCAAAAGAGGAAATGATGACAGAACTTTTATTTTTGGGTGAACTATTGTTTAAGTCATGCCATTTTAGTCCACTGTTATGTTTAATTAAAGGGGTACTTCGCCCAAAAATGACAATTCTGCCATCATTTACTGAGAAAATACTTTTAATATTCTCTCATCATTGTTGTGCATCCTTTGAAAGTCCATGCAAGCCAAACTTTCCCACATCAGAAATGTCCTAAAGAAAATGCAAAAGAGGAAATGACAGAACTTTTATTTTTGGGTGAACTATTGTTTAAGTCATGCCACACAAGCAAAAGTGCTGTTGTACTGAATATCAAGTGTGCAACAAGCTGAGTGACGCAAACAGTGAAACGTCTCACAGCTAAATACCAGTCCCCTTTGTAACGCTGCAAAATTGGAGGAATTTGAATGAAATTAGAGGACCAGAACTAACTGTGTAATCTAGGTTAAGTGAAGTAAGGTGATGTGAAATGGTTTCCTGATTTTGAGTGCTGTACAGGATTTGCTATTTTTATAGCTGATTTCCAGATGTCTCACATTTATCCTGTTTTCCACATATAGCAAGTCAACAAATAAGACAGAAAAAAAAACATAATTATGTAGATCTAGTTTTCATTTTTTAAATTGAGTCACTGAAATCATGCTCTGGAAACATTCATGTTTAAAGTGTGTTGATCCGGATTTACTAATATGCATTTAGATTCTCGCTGCTGTGTTTCCTTTGTCTGTGTATAGAGTAAATGTTTGTGTGCAGTTCCTTCCATCTATTGTTCTGAGATTTAGCATGCTGTAAATTAACAGGGGCCTTTTTTGTTCTCTTGAATGACAGGTCTAGTTTGTTTTGTTTTATCTCTCTGATGTCTGAGCAGTTTTAGCCATGATTTCCACCAAATCAAAGTTACACGGTGAACATGCTGCTGATACTGACAGTGCTGGTAGTAACTGATTACATGTAATCTGGATTACGTAATCAGATTCCAAACATTTGGTACTTGTAATTAGATTGTTATGTTTTAAAATGCTCAAAATCAGACTACAGTTACATTTTTATGGATTGCATGATTACAGATAATTCACAAATGGCAATCAATTACTCATATTTTATTAATTCTCCCTAATTCTTCTTTTTGTCTCTTTGAAATTCTGAAATGTCATATTGTTTAGCTGTGAATATTAACTACAGGTGCATAAATTAGAATGTCGTGGAAAAGTTAATTTATTTCAGTAATTCAACTCAAATTGTGAAACTCGTGTATTAAATAAATTCAATGCACACAGACTGAAGTAGTTTAAGTCTTTGGTTCTTTTAATTGTGATGATTTTGGCTCACATTTAACAAAAACCCACCAATTCACTATCTCCAAAAATTAGAATACTTCATAAGACCAATAAAAAAAACATTTTTAGTGAATTGTTGGCCTTCTGGAAAGTATGTTCATTTACTGTACATGTACTCAATACTTGGTAGGGGCTCCTTTTGCTTTAATTACTGCCTCAATTCGGCGTGGCATGGAGGTGATCAGTTTGTGGCACTGCTGAGGTGGTATGGAAGCCCAGGTTTCTTTGACAGTGGCCTTCAGCTCATCTGCATTTTTTGGTCTCTTGATTCTCATTTTCCTCTTGACAATACCCCATAGATTGTCTATGGGGTTCAGGTCTGGTGAGTTTGAACTAGAACATGCTCTCATGCTTGCTAGTTCGAAAAACGCATTATTCTTCACATAATTTACATTATTAAAATACATTTCTCCCCAGCCTGGCACAAACGGATCGATTAGTTCCGGGTTTGATGAAGGTCCGCCTTCCGAAAAACAAAATGTGTTGTGATTGGTTAGCTGTCCCAGTGCGTTGTGATTGGCCAACAGCTTAGACGGTGTTTCAGTACTGCCACGCCCCTTGCTCCGTCTTTCGACAAAAGCTTTTGGCGAATCCGGCACTGTCCTCCTTCGTGTTGTGGAAGCTGTCCTCAGTAAAATGTGCAGCACACAATAGCAAATTGGGGTTATAACCACATCTTTAAAATTCAAACACATTATTTTCTATAAGTGTAGGAGAGGCGCCGTTCGGCGTCTGTCCGCGGCGCCCAGCTACGTCATGTTATATTTGTAAGAATTGTTCTAGACATGACGAAAATTTTAATCTACAGCACAGCTGCTCTACTTCTTGGTTTTCTCTGATGCACTAACTCTACAGCAGCTCTTCTTCTTCGTCGTCTCGTCTCATGCGCTCACTCAACCAAGCGTTCTAACCACGACCTCGACCCTCCCCACCCCCCAACCATTCCAATTTCTGTAGGCGGGAATTATTTTTAATGATATTCTAATGAGCCGCTTTGTGATATCACAAAGCCCGGAAACCAACGCTGTAGTCCAAACGAGCCGTTCGTTGTAGTTCTTGAAAAGGTTTTTTTTTTTTAATGAAATATCTCCCTTTGGAGTGGACTTTGAGATTTGTAACTTTCTAGATCTTTTTTATGCCCAAACATACACATTACACACTGACTAAAATTAAAAAAGTGAAAAAGCATAATAGGACCCCTTTAATGTGGAAGTGTCTCTGTGCATGTTTGACTTTTCTTAGCTACAAACTTGCAGACACAGTCATGTGACATGATTCAGCTAAATATATCAGGGGTGTTTGGTATAAACATCAAAGAAAAAGAAAAGTGATGCAGAAACCCATCTTGTATATTGCATAATTTTCAATAATACCATCATTATTTATAGTGCAGTATAGATGCACTATATCACATAGTGATATCACATAGCACATATCATTGCTATCACAGTTTTTTTTCAACTGCTTACACACAAAATCTTTACTTGTCACACAATTTCTAAAACCTGACACTCAAACAGCAGAAGCACACACCAAATCTGCAAAACTATACGCTAATTCTCGGCCTTTGACTCACTTTTCAGTTTCATAAAACACTTTTAGCAAAACACAATTCTCTATGTTAACACAAAAATCTAACAGGAATTAATATTATGGCAAAGATGTTTGCAAATGTTTGCTTTCGAGATGTGTTTGTGATCATTTGAACGCAGTGCTTCATTTTGCAAGAGATGTGAGGCATTTTGTGTGTGCAAGTTTTTAAAAAAAGAGGCAAAGTTTGGAAAATGTGTGTAAGCAGTTGAAATAAACTGTAGGAACCTTAGAGGTCAACAAGGCAGCTAAGTTTTGGAACAGATTGTGTGGTTTGGTTGAGTCAGTATTGCCCGATATTCATCTGGTTATGGTGTTAGTCATGCTACTGAAGACAGACGGTTTTGAGTTTATATCAGGGGTTTTCTTTCTGAAGCATGCAGGTACATATTCCCTCTCTTCTCCCTGAGTCATCTCAGTTTTTACCACTTACTCACACCTCTGAATGATGGTAACCCTTTCAGCACATTCTAGGGTCACACACCTGCTCACATGAATATTCACATATCCTTGGGCTCTTCACGTCATGCCACCACTCTTATTGTTAACACTTCAGCACTATGCAGACGATGTGTATGTGTTATGCATACCCTAGGGACAGAGAAGGTGAGAGTGTGTGAAATGTGTTTGCGTGTGTGTGTGTCAGTATAAGACATTGTTCTGTCTCTACACTCTTCCTTTGAAGGACACACTGCCCTCAGGCTGCTGTTTCTCTACTGCATTCTTCTCACGCTGTTTTTCAAGGGCCAGAGGTGACACATGTGCACTTTGGTGTATTATGCGTGATTTAAATGAATAACAATGGTTTACATTCTTTACATCAGTTAGGTGCTTGATTAATAATGGTGCTTGTTAAGGCAAGAATCTCTATTACTATTGCTTGTGTTCATGCTTAGGTTTGTTTATCTTGAGTTTGTAAGTCATCTTGCACTGTTTGTGCTGCTGACATTAAAGGGGTCATATGATGTTGCTAAAAAATAACATTATTTGGTGTAATGAAATGTTTATGCGGTTTAAGGTTAAAAAAACATTATTTTCCACATACTGTACATTATTGTTTCTCCTCTATGCCCCGCCTTTCTGAAACGTGTCGATTTTTACAAAGCTCATCGGTCTGAAAAGTGATGTGTGCTCTGATTGGCCAGCTGTCCAGTGCGTTGTGATTGGCCGAATACCTCAAGCGTGTGACGGAAATGTTACGCACCTTACCATACTGTGATGCTGTGTCCCAGTGCGAAGAGACAAAACCAATAAAACTGAGGCATTTGTTGCATCCAGTGGGGACATAACTACTGATTATAATGACTTATACTGTCTTTTTACATGTTGCGTTGCATCGCGCCATGTAAACATAAAACCATGTCTGCATTTGTGATCGGTGAAACAACATACAACAAGCAGCTACTCTACACTGCTCAAAACTAGCTTTTGAATCATCAGTGGCAAATCCTTTAAATATGAAAACGTACTTATAGGCTGTGATTCAGCATTATTTGTCAGAACAGCCGGCATTGTAGGCTCTCTCAGGAAACAGTCCTCCGTAACATGCGTTGCTCAAATCTGAATATTTGGTTTGTTCTGGAACAGTGTTGTAAATACAACTTAACCACTGATTTCTAGTCGTGTCCTCTTTTTGAAACCGAAAACCAATCACAATGAGTTGGCTACTTTTTTCATTTAAAAGCATGAGCTACAGTGGGATGGGGGAAAACCGCCATAAAGTCTTGAGACATGTTTTTTAAAAGTTGAACTTACATTAATTTTACATGGCTTTCTAAACATGCCGCTTTCTTGTGCGAGACGCGAGTGCAATGCTGATAGATGCACCGCTAGAAAATGTGATAAATATGCTTTCTGTGTGAACGGCTTGGTTTCAGTTTCGCCGTAAACAACATCTTTGCTATATATTGAATGAACAACGTAGCAGCGCCGCATCTAGTGGGTTCAACTGGATATAGGCTAACAAAAGCATTAAAATGCAACAACACTTACATTTTCGTCACATTTCGTGCGCCACTGATATGGCTGCCTGACGGCTGACGCAGACCTAAAATTCGAATGCAACGTTTTACTGTTTGCTTGTTTGAGAAAGTGTGGCAGTAACGTTGGCTAAGTGTAAGCGAATGTTACACACATGTCACTGTAATGTGTCTGAGTCTGCCTTTGGTTGTTTGGATGTGGTTGGATTCCTTATGGCATTTTTACCATGTCTGTGGGTTAATGGGTTTAACTGCTTTAGAGAAATTGCTGATTGAAAGGCACTGCCACCATTTCCTCCATCATTAATTGAGAGGCTGTAAGAAGGAGATTTGTGGAATAAAAGTTAGAAAGAAGCAAGAAGTATGATGGGGCATATAATTGTTAACTGATAATAATGCAAAGGGGGGGAATTTAGTGATAGGCCGGATTTGAAAGGGCTGTGGAGAGAGGAAGTCAAGAAAATGAGGTTTGGAGGTTCTGTCTGAGCTCTCTGATGTGGCCAGTGTGGGTTCGTTTGATCAGCGCTGGCTGGATTTCACATCTTTACTCACACACTCTCTCCAAAAGCGTCTGTACAAGCCGAGCCCTTTTGTTTCTCCTCCACCTTTAATTAAGACCTTGAAATCTCTGATCCACAGACAAGACACAAAAAAACACTTAAGAAAGGTTTCATGGAGGTTGTCTGTCATGCATGCCTCACTATGTTTGAGGATTCATGTGTGGTTGTGTCAGAGCTTCAGGGTCTCTCTGATGTTTTCTATTCTCCACCATCACATTCTGGCTTCTCCTCGCTTATTCAAAAACAAATATTTCTGCTTTAGCCACTGCAGCAAATTGAGAGTGAGCTTGTGTTATGTGAAGCTAGTGAGTGACGTAGCCTGCGGTGATACATTAGAAGACCAAAAATGCATGGCAGAGTAAAAACAATGCTAAACACAAATGATAAAATGCAACGAATCATATAAAGATGTGCTATATGGAGCTATATTTGTTGTATATATGCGTGTGTTTGTGCTGTGAGTGTGTGCTGATGATTTGACTAGATGTAAGTTCTTCTACAGTGAATCTAGTTACTAAGAGTTTTTTTTTTCGCATAAAGGAACCATTTTTGTGAAGAACCTTTCAGTGAACAGTTCTTAAAAAGCTTTTTTTTCTCTCAATGTGAAGAACATTTTAATAATTTGAAGAATTGTTTGTGCAATGGAAAGGTTGCATGGATGTTAAAGGTTTTTCATGGAAGATGTCTTTATTTTTAAAGGGGTCAAAAAGAACATTATTTTGTGTCTTTGGTATAATGCAATGTGTTTATGCGATTTAAGGTTAAAAAAACATTATTTTCCACATACTGTACATTATTGTTTCTCCTCTATGCCCCGCCTTTCTGAAGCGCATCGATTTTTACAAAGCTCATCGGTCTGAAAAAGCGAGGTATGCTGTGATTCGGCAGAGTAAAAACAATGCTAAACACAAATGATTAAAATGCAACGAGTCATATAAAGATGTGCTATATGGAGCTATATTTGTTGTATATATGCGTGTGTTTGTGCTGTGAGTGTGTGCTGATGATTTGACTAGATGTAAGTTCTTCTACAGTGAATCTAGTTACTAAGAGGTTTTTTTTTCTCTCAATGTGAAGAACATTTTAATAATTTGAAGAATTGTTTGTGCAATGGAAAGGTTGCATGGATGTTAAAGGTTTTTCATGGAAGATGTCTTTATTTTTAAAGGGGTCAAAAAGAACATTATTTTGTGTATTTGGTATAATGCAATGTGTTTATGCGATTTAAGGTTAAAAAAACATTATTTTCCACATACTGTACATTATTGTTTCTCCTCTATGCCCCGCCTTTCTGAAGCGCATCGATTTTTACAAAGCTCATCGGTCTGAAAAAGCGAGGTATGCTGTGATTGGCCAGCTATTGAGTGCGTTGTGATTGGCCGAATACCAAATGTTACGCCCCTCACCATACTGTGATGCCGTGTCCCGGCGCGACGAGACAAAACCAATAAAACCCATTATAAACGAGGCATTTGTTGCATCCAGTGGGGACATAATTACGGATTATAATGATTTATAGTGTCGTTGCATTGCATCACGCCACGTAAACATAAAACCCATTTGTGATCGGCGAAATGACAAACTACAAGCGCTGCTCTACACTGCTCAAAACTCGCGTTTGAATCATCAGTGGCAAATTCTTTAAATATGAAAAAACGTACTTACAGGCTGTGAGTCAGAACAGCCGGCATTGTAGTCTACTCTCCCAGGATCAGGAGACTGTCCTCCGTAAAATGCCCTGCACACATCTGAATATTTGGTTTGAACTGTTCTGGAACAGTAGTGTTGTAAATACAACTTAACCACTGATTTCTAGTTGTGTCCTCTTTTGGAAGACCAAACAAAGTAGTTTTGCTTTCACTACGAAGCACACAGCGTCTTCACGACATGGCGGCGGCGGCAACAATACTACAGCGAGAATAAAAGTTACGCCTTCTTTCTTTGCGTAAACATTTGGGTGGCGTTATGCAAATCTTCCCACATAGTGAGGTAGATATGTGGGGGCGTGTTAGAACGAGCCGTTTTAGGTAGGCGTGGCTGACTCTTAACTTTTATAAAGAATATCTCTTTGGATTTGAGACTTTAGTCTTTGCAACTTTACAGATCTTCTTTATGCACCAAGAGCTTGAAACACTCCAAAGAGAAAGGAAAAATTTAAATCGCATCATATGACCCCTTTAAGAGGCTGCTTCACACACAAACACAGATAACATGTGAAAGAAAAATCAAGTTATAACAGAATTTAAGCTTATTCACTTAACCAAGTATTTCTGGAATTTTTTTTGGCTCAATGAAGGTAATTTCCTTGTTTATTGTTATACTGTATCACTTCCTTTGCCCTAAAAACTGTGGCTAAGGGTGTCGTTTTAGGGCATGCTGTGTTGTACTGGCAATACTCATCTGTGTTCAAACTCAGCAGATGTCCATGAAATGTCAGGCGAAGGAAACTAAAGATAAATGCACACCCCCTCTCGGTATTCCTTCATCCATACAAACTCAAACAAGTAAACAAGTGAAGATTCAGACAGACAGGTTTTGCAGCCTTTTTTCAGATGTTTGTAAATATTTTATTATATAGTTATGGCCAGAATATATTTATTTGTAGCACTTTTGCAAATGCTTATTTATTTACATATTTAAATGCATAGTTTTACATACAGTTTTACATATTTCCTTCCTCTTTTTGTGTAGATGATGTGTTCTCAGACATTCCCGATCCGGCATGGATGGCTCGTCTTTCTCTTCCTCTGACAACCGACTACCATGAAAACCTGTTTGTCCCGGATGGGCCACCCTCCCCTGATACCCACTGTCCCATGGCGAGTCCTGATGATTCCTCTTCCTTCTCTACGTTTGGTAAAACCCCAGAGAAAGCCCCTCTGGGTGGCAGAGCTCTGATTTCAGAAGTGAGCTCCCTGTTTGAGATGCTGTTGACTCAGAAAGCCGATGCCCAGTCGTGTCCACCTGCTGAGGTGCTCTACAGACTGTCAGCGGCTTATAGACGCTCGCTGGGCTTAGACACACCTGCTAACGGAGGTGCTGCCCACACACGTCAGCAATATGCCAACCCTGTGCCATAACAGCAAAGAACGGTTCATTTCTGGTGCCATATCGTTTTGGGGTCCATACAAGCCTCAGGAACACTAGTGACATTGGTCAAAACATCTTATAACAGCATCTTTTTTTATTCAACCAGGTCTGGCTGGAACAGGCTATGCCCATAAAAAACAAAAACTTTTTATAATAATAAAAAAAGAGCACGAATCTTCATATGGGCAGACCAATTATAAGATTTTTTTTTTTTGTTATCCTTTTGCAAGAAGGTGAATTATTGAGCTCTGTGAACTGCTGCAGTGCATGTTAGGAGAAATGAGTCTGCCTCCTTTTTAGGAAGTAGCTGTTTATATCCTCTGAAGCACAAAAATCTCCTAAACAAGTCTTTTCTCTCAGAAAAACCACCAAATCCATTGCCACAGCCATTCACAGCCTGCAGGATTTCCCCAATGCTGGCTGGTTGTTGTTGTTTTTATGCCGGTTCTCTAATGTAAATATTGTTTTGTAATAGTTACAGGGCATGTAATAGTCAAAGAATTTAGAAGTAAGCCTAACACTGTATATGCAAGACTTGGTCATCGTTTGTAAAGGCTGTAAAGCACTGATGACAAAATTCAGTTATATTCTGAATGTAACTTTAGTTTTTATTCTTTTTCTTTGAATGCTGTAAGTTATTGATATCAAAACAAAGATGTATATTTTTTCAGTGTCATTTTGTATATGTGTAGTGCTGCTTTTGTATTCATAATTGACATCACATTTTCTTTTTGCAAACTGTATTAGTGAAATAAACCATTTACTGCATTTATTTTGAGGGTTACAGTGAATATATAAAAGCACATCTTGCAGTTGGTCTGATTATCAGCAATTTGGTGCAGATGCTGCATTTTTTTTATTTATTTTTTTACTATTTTATAATAGTATAAAAAGGCTTACATTACTTACATAAAATGCATATGTAACCGGTCACCCTCTATCTCTCAAAAAAATTTATTTTCATAATTACTTTACATATTTCTACTATGATTTCAACAGTCTTAGTAAGAAACTTACATGGTCAGATTTATGATCAAAGCTCTAGTTTTTGATGAGGTGAGCAAAACAAAATGGTGATCGAGAGACGGACAAATAAACGTTCTTTAAAAGCCTGATGTATCATTTGATACTATTTAACCTAATGCTTCTAAAAATGATTTATGGATAATAAAGCAAACCTAAATTGCTTCAGTCCTGTAAATGCCTGGGTCAAAATATTCCTATAAAAGATGTTCTTGGAGGTATTTCACAGCAAAAAGACATACCACATGGTGTTAGAATTTTACTAAACAGTCTTTCAACTTGCTACAAAAGTATAATAAACTACCAATCAGGCAACCAAAGACATGTAGTAGATTGTGTGCAACAGGATTTTCAGCAGTTTAGCCAAATTTAGAAACCTTAAAAATTCACATCAGTACTCCCAAATAATTTTCTGGAGAAACTTGCAAAAATATTAATAATGCCAACACAATAATGAACATTTTCTTAATATCTGATACACTGGCCAGCCCTAGCCGACAGAGAGGATTACTAACCACATCCAGCGGTCTCATCGGTCACTTTAGTCAGGACGCGTCCAGTTTGGATATCCGAGAAGGCCCAGTACTACAACACAACACGTTTTAATGCATTACATTATGACAGAGGTAGAAAACTGCTTTAATAAAAGAAAATTAAAAAAAGGTTTTGAAAAGTTATTTTCAGAAAAGTAGTGAAACTGCAAACCACAAAACAACTTCTATTAATTATAAGAGCAAAATGTAATTTACTAACATCATGGTTATGCGTTGCTTGTAGGGATGTAACAATATCAAAATCTCACAATACGATACGATACGATTATCGTCCATGATACGATATTTTTTTTTTAAAGAATCGGGAAAAAAAATTACAATTTTGTACATTTTAAAGTAAAATTATTCTATCCAATGCACTTTGAGAGTTCAAAATTAAGAGCTCTAACCCGTGTCCTTAACTAAGAAAACCTAAGTCAGAAAAAAGTCAGTGAATCGCCTTGTACCTAATTTTTTAAAGGGGACTCAATGCTCTTTTTTATTTGTGATATATTGTCTCAATCTAAATTACATTCACACTGGTCTTTTAGGAAGCCAAACAAATTAGAATATAATAATAAAAATAACAACAACGACAGTAATAGCCATATATTGTAAAACAATTGCACTGTAAAATAAATGAAAATGAATATTTCATAGGTATATTATTTAAGCTTTACACTACAGTAGGTAGAATCAGCACGCGCAATAAACGAGTTGACTGCATTCATTCAGTGTGAACGGAGCCGTTCTGAGCTGATCGCATGAACGAAGTGTGCACGCAGCGAAAGTGAAACACGCAGCGAAAACAGATGAAGGGATTAAGCCATATTGTGCTTTCGGTTTTAGTTCGTTTGACAGATATTGTGCCAAAGCATAATGACCAAAAACACAACTTTAAGACCTTTTACGTTAGAATAGGAAGTTGAAATATATTTTTTAAAACTACATTTTTTGTCCGTTTCATCGTCATGTGACCACAATAATGTCAAGACAGTTTTGCTATTGCGATATCACGACATTGATAATATCGTTACATCCCTAGTTGCTTGTGTACTGTTCCTCAACCATCAGCCTGTGTGTTACCTGGTCCTCAGAGGAGCTCAGTAAGTAGTCTCCGGTAGCGTGCAGAGAGAGGCCGGTAACACTGGCCTCGTGGGCCCTGATCACCTGCACGCAGTTGCCCCCGCTAACCGACCACACACGGATAGTGCTGTCTGGAGACGCTGAGAACACCACCGACTGACAGAGAACATGTGAAGATGCATGTGAGAGCTGAAGACTAACCAGAAATGAGTTTATGAATGAAGAGCGGGAGCGATGGCCTACCTGAGCAGGGTGGTAGATGACAGACGAGACCTTTTTGGTGTGCCCTTTGAGGGTGGCAACAATCTGCTCCTCCCGACGGTCGAACACCACCACGTTCTTATCCGCTCCACCTGGGGAGAGCATGTCAAAAAACTATGGTTGTGGCAGTGTATATGTCTATGTCTGTTTTTGTGTGCCATCAACATGCAGTAACACAAGGGATAGTACATGATGTATATCTGACCACAGGAGACACATGTTCGAATTATGTGAACCCGATGACTTGTGATCAAATTGTGTTTGTGTAATCGTGTTGTAATGGTACCGGTGAGGACTTTGTTGGTGTCTGTTGGGCAGAGATCCAGAGAGAGGATTCCAGGTATACTGGCACTGTGAAGACCCTGTTAAGCAGGAAGAGAGAGAGAAAAGATAAAGGTTCATTTGAGATGAATTCTGTTCTAAACACTGCCTGGAACAGAAGCTGCCTGCTGTCTAATAGGACGCTAAATGACATTGAAGATCATGACTGACTGACTCAAAACGCCAAGCTAACAAGATTGTAATATGGATAAAAATGCATAGCGCGCACAAACATTGGATGTAACGGATATTACTATTTAAGATTTAACAATTTAATTGACATTGATCATTTAACCATTAACCAGAAGTAAGAATTTTGATTAATTCTATCAGTTAAAGAGTTTAAAAGTTTGCTGGAAGGTTAAAGAAAAATATGCTATACATCAGGGTTTCTGCAGACATTAACAAGTTAAATTGAAGACTTTTTAAGACCTTTTTAATACCACCTTATATGAAATTTAAGATCTAAACCTGTAATGGAAATACACATTTTATAAAATACATATGTAATATTTAATGTGTATAAATTAAAAAGAAAACAAAACATCATTGCTGTAATAAATTATATTTATTACTACGATATACAGTGAACGTTTCATGTCAGCAGACAATATTCCATACAAAATATCCCTGCAAAATAACTGCATCGCTGGAATTTTTCGTGGAGTAAACAATTTATTCTGAAGCAATATTTTCATCAGTGTTCTATCAACTTTTATATACTTAAATCTGCATATTTACCTTTACAAAGGTCCATTTTTTAACCTTTTTAGATGTATGCATCATCTTTCATGTCAAATTATTACAATTTATCAATAAATTCAACATACACTATAGGGCTGCTACCAGTCAGATTAAATAATTTACACTGCAAACAACAATAATTACAACTACAATAAATAATGTTTAATTAATGTTTTAAATGCATTTATGAATATACAAATAAGAAATGTTGAAAGAAAAAATGCATACTTTTCAACAAACTTCTCAACTGAACTACCAGTAAGACACTTAATGAGTGAGTTTTGAGTCATTCATTCAGCTGATTGAGAGTGTTATCATGCTGCTATCTTAAGGACTTTCGTGGACAGCCGACTCCTAAAGTTTTTGATATTCTTCATATTCTGAGTGGTTGTGTGGTGGTCAGATAGAAATTTCAATATGTTTAAATGGATTTTTACC
>NW_015505590.1:307232-308133 GCF_001515645.1 Sinocyclocheilus grahami
ATCTTTTGAGTCAAATTCTTACATTTAATCAGTGAATTAGAATAATAAGACATTTGGGCTGTTACCAAGCAAATGAAATCAGTATCAACAAAATTCATCTTTGCAATCCAGACATAAGCTGCACCTGAAGTGGCATTTAGATGCATTTACACACAGTTGAATGCAGGACATGAATGCATTTAACCTGCAGTTACAAATGCATGAATAATGTTTTGATGTATTAAACATAAAACATTTAATACTGATATTTAAAATAATAAAAACAAATTAAAAGATACTTTAAATGTGAAATTAAAACCGCCAGTAGGTGGCAGCAAGTCACTGTTGATAAGCGAGTCTTTGCGATTGAACCAAATCATTTAAACGGCTGATTCATTCAGGAACAAAACACCGTCATGTTGCTCAGAGACGCAAAGCAGCGCTGTGGCTTTGTTTGGAATTATTTTTGTTGGCGAAATAGTGCAAAAACAGGCAATATGGTGTCTAAAACGTAAGTCTCTTAATAAAACTTCTAGTTTATTGAACTGTTGTAAAAAATCAATATCACATTTGTATATGGTAATTTTTGGAGAAAAAAAAGGCACTCTTCCGTGTGAAATTGATTAACTATATGAAGTGGTATAAATATACACATTTTCTGCCCCCATGTCCTGTATTTGTGATCATTCTGAATGTATTTTAATAGACTGAATCATGCAGTGATCACGCAAAGCGGACTCTAAATGCACACGCGCACTAGACTTCACGTAATGCGTGCACTCTGTAGGTGTTTGGCATGTTTTTTTGCGTCGTGAGAATATTGAGCAAAATAGCTCACTTGTCATGGTGTTACTTAACTATATCATGTTCTGAATAAACTAAACATTCAGAATTTTTACCTCAGTGTGTTTCTTCTGAGTTT
>NW_015505590.1:308715-316566 GCF_001515645.1 Sinocyclocheilus grahami
TGATTCATTCAGGAACAAAACACCGTCATGTTGCTCAGAGACGCAAAGCAGCGCTGTGGCTTTGTTTGGAATTATTTTTGTTGGCGAAATAGTGCAAAAACAGGCAATATGGTGTCTAAAACGTAAGTCTCTTAATAAAACTTCTAGTTTATTGAACTGTTGTAAAACAATCAATATCACATTTGTATATGGTAATTTTTGGAGAAAAAAAGGCACTCTTCCGTGTGAAATTGATTAACTATATGAAGTGGTATAAATATACACATTTTCTGCCCCCATGTCCTGTATTTGTGATCATTCTGAATGTATTTTAATAGACTGAATCATGCAGTGATCACGCAAAGCGGACTCTAAATGCGCACGCGCACTAGACTTCACGTAATGCGTGCACTCTGTAGGTGTTTGGCATGTTTTTTTGCGTCGTGAGAATATTGAGTAAAATAGCTCACTTGTCATGGAGTTATTGAACTATATCATGTTATGAATAAACTAAACATTCTGAATTTTTACCTCAGTGTGTTTCTTCTGAGTTTATGTGTGCGGTCACGCTCATTTGTTCTGAAGTCTCGAGACAAACAGAGTGAGCCTCCGCGCGAGCTTGTATTCTGCTAACTTGCTGCAATTCTTTCTGATGACGCAGTAACTTACCGCGGGAAGAAAAAATCTTCGGTCTGTCCAATGATTGTAAAGTCATCAGGTCCGTCAGACTGAAGATATTTTAGCGGTAATGTGTCCACAAATATTTAAGACCCGTCGAATCCGAATTTAAGACATTTTAAGACTTTTTAAGGACCCGCGGACACCCTGTACATATTTGTTAGCTGACAGGGGCATGTCGACACGTGGAACCACATGCGCCTACAGATATATTTCACAAGTAGTAAATTCAACACAATGTAAAGTGGCAATATTGGATAAATGGTTATCAGAGAGTGTATAAATGTATTCAAATTCTGAACGGATTATAGCCCAGAAAGTATGCAAAGAGCACTCCCCTTATCACTAAAAAGCTCAGGTTTAAGAGATTAAGGATAATCGATTATTTGATCGTTAATTTAAAGGATGATTGATCATGGGAATTTCTGTAAATTAGCATCCCTTGAGTCCATAATGGAAAACGTATTGGCTACTTACAGCATGCGACGCCACTTGGCGGTACTTGCCGAGATCTTCTGCTCTGACCAGCTCCTCCGGCACAGTCTTTCCTCTCTGAAAAACAAAGCCACATAAAAGGCTAAGTACATTTATGAAGGCACACAGTGCTCCACACAGTGACTAAATAAAAGCACAATTAAATCCTCACCTTCTTTCTCTCTGTGGTTAAGACGGTGGCCTTGTCTTGGAGCTGTAAAACATCAATTTCATTAGATTTGAAAAAAGAATCTCACATGCAATGAAATCATTGCAGAACATTCAACCACGAGGTACTTTTATTTCAACACACCTTCTGTATGATCTCTGGAGTCATTCCAATCTGCTCACTGATCTCCATGGCCTCACCGCCAGCACCCTACAAGATCAAATCAGTTTAAAGATATTACAAAAATATATACACTTAAATAGATTGTACCAAAAAAAATTCCAGTGTTGGGAATCATTTGGACTCAATTTTGATGACATATAGTTTGTTTTTATTTCTATTTTAATGGCAAGATCATGGCATCTTTAAAAATAAAACCGTATTTCCATAAAGTGGTAATGAAAAACCACTAACAACCAACTCGACTTCATTATAACCAGAATTTAGATGCATTTACACAGACTGCTTATTGCAGCTCAGATATGTAATGAATGCATTTACAATTTTATAAATAATGAAATAGACATTTTGGGTTTGAATATAAATTTTGAACATTTAAATGTTATTAAAAAATTACAAACTAAAACTAAACATGAAACTACAATCACCGGCTGGTGGCAGATAGTCATCATTATTTCAAACGATTCATTCTAAATGGCTGATCGTTATGAATGTGTCAGTGAATCATTCAGTCAAATGATTAGCGGCATTTTGTTGGCAAATTAATCAGTGTTTTTGAACAATGTTGTCGGAGACGCACACCGTTTCTGCTGCGGATTTGTTCGGAAATTTCATTGGCTGCTACATCACGTAGTCTTTTTAAACATAGTACTGTTTTCGCAAATCATTTTTTTTCTCCCACCTATAATGAACGCATAAATTGGCTGTTCACACTGTCAGTTTTTGGGATTGACAACCGCATTTTCTTTACAGGTGTGAGTCTCGAAATGTCACGTTCACACAGCAGCGTACAGTTGTGTTTAGAATACTTTCTGTATGAACGTGCAATGGGAGTCAAGCCCCTATTCCTTACTAGTAACCATAGCGACAGTGACCAAAGTAAATTCAAAGATGGCGACGTGCATAAAACTGAAAGTCGTATCACTTTCTGACACGTCAAGAGTCCAATCGAGCCGCAAGTTCTTTTGTCAAATCTTCATTAACCAACAGCAGCTTTTAAATTTTGGTGGAGAGCGGAGTATTTGAGTCGCGCGCAGAACACAAAACTGACGGGAGCGGCTACGGTGGAAAACTGAAGGGATCTAAAACGTTCAGATGACATGCAGCTCATTTCTCCATCACTGTAAGTTACCAAAAACACACATGAAAACACGTAACACACGGTAGATGCGCGTTTGTGCACAGAGCGGCTCTCTCTCGCACTGTATGACGTGACAGACAACTAGTTGTCCAGTCCTGTTCCGCTCACACAGCGCGTGTGTTCCGAGAATGCGGTTGTGAGTACTGAAAATTTACAAGTGAGAGTTCGGTTACAGAATGCGAAAGTTCTTTTGTCAAATCTTCATTAACCAACAGCAGCTTTTAAATTTTGGTGGAGAGCGGAGTATTTGAGTCGCGCGCAGAACACAAAACTGACGGGAGCGGCTACGGTGGAAAACTGAAGGGATCTAAAACGTTCAGATGACATGCAGCTCATTTCTCCATCACTGTAAGTTACCAAAAACACACATGAAAACACGTAACACACGGTAGATGCGCGTTTGTGCACAGAGCGGCTCTCTCTCGCACTGTATGACGTGACAGACAACTAGTTGTCCAGTCCTGTTCCGCTCACACAGCGCGTGTGTTCCGAGAATGCGGTTGTGAGTACTGAAAATTTACAAGTGAGAGTTCGGTTACAGAATGCGATTGTCACACCCGTAAATAACCGAACTGTGTGTGAACGTAACCGTATTAAGGACTCAAATATAGGCCTGTCACAATAACTTTTTGTTGTGCAATATATTGTCCCAGAAATAATTAGGGATGCGCCGATCTGATATTCATATCGGGTATCGGCTCCGATAGTGCCATTTTTCTCGGATCGGGTATCGGTCAGAGAGAACCGATCCAAATCCGATAAAAAAAAAATTCCGATTGTGCGAATTATTCTGTGTTACTTCTGAAGCCATACGATAGCTTAATGTGAGCTACATATGAATATTTAAGTCCTTACATTAAAGTTCACACAAACTCTTTTCTCCGCTGTGGCTGTCAGTCATTCGTTCAGCCTTTAAAGTTTAAACCCTGGTCTCGTTCGGTTACAGCAGTCAGCTCGGTAAAGCTCTCTCCAAGATCATTCTGTGTTCCCATTATACTTGATTTGTAAATATATGTCTATGATTTTACAAAAAGGACTTTGTGTAACATTTTACCATATTTAGCACTTTTATTTGTTCTCACAAAATATTGTTTTTCACTAAACGTTTGGATTTCTAAAATTATTGTGCACTGATTTTTCTAGAATAACTTTTGCTGCCGAATTATCCACCAACCTAGTTTATGATAAATTTTTGTCAGATTATAAATATACATAGGCCTATATTTTTTCATATTTATTGTTTATTAAATTTTTCTTTATAATGAAGTAGTCTGTATCTACTAGATTGTGAAAGAATGATTATCAGTTCCAC
This sequence comes from Sinocyclocheilus grahami, assembly GCF_001515645.1. Classification (NCBI taxonomy): domain Eukaryota; kingdom Metazoa; phylum Chordata; class Actinopteri; order Cypriniformes; family Cyprinidae; genus Sinocyclocheilus; species Sinocyclocheilus grahami. The sequence continues at coordinate 312,649 of NW_015505590.1, forward strand.
ACACAGAGATATATAAATTCGACATTTATTTAAATGAGGGAAAAAAACTTCACTGGTATCGGATCAGTATCGGTATCGGCCAATACCGAACCCTAGGTATCGGAGGCGAAAAAAGCGGATCGGCGCATCCCTAGTTAAGGGTGGAAATAAAGAATGAGTTCAGGACAATAGTCGCATTACAACTGTAACTTTTTATATGATCATCTACAGTCATTCATTTTCAGGACTGTTTTAAGGGGTCATATGATGCGATTTCGATTTTTCCTTTCTCTTTGGAGTGTTACAAGCTCTTGGTGCATAAAGACAAACTTAATTCTTAAGAATATTTAGATCATGAAAATTAAGTAGCAAAATATTAGATTAAAAAACTTGAATAAATAGTAAATAAACATTTTCTGACAAAAAAGTGCAAAGTAACAAGTAGAAAAAAAGAAAAATGCACAAAGAACGTGTATGGAGATTTTTCCATCAACAGATGTTTCCCTGACCTTCTTTTCTCTGTAAATTAAGGCTGCGCACTATTGCTGAAAAACACAATCACTAGTACTCAGCAGTCAGATGTCCGTATATGCACAAAGGCACAGATCCCTAAACAAGGCCATATCTGCAGATGAAACTTTTTTTTGTAGAAGCATTTTTTAAATTTGAACTAGCACCTCGTGACTACACCACGCTATGTACAAGAAGCTGCAAAAGACACAGGCGCAAGTGGAATGTACAAAACACGGTGCCATTATTTTAAGTAACTATAATGGGCGATATATTGCGTCACCAAAATTGATTGAGGTCATGTACATATATTGCGCGATAATTCGATATATTGATTATTGCGACAGGCCTACTCAAATACAGGACTGACAACCGTATTCTGCTGCTGTGTGAACGTGGCCATAGTCTGGAGAAATTACTGACCACAGCTGCAGGCTGAGAAGCAGGAGTGGCCTGTGGAGCGATCAGTCCGGCTTGAGGTTTGAGTGTAGCCAAAGCTGCAAGCAGAATAATGAACACGTCAGTAAAGGCACAGTACCATCAGCACATCCAGAAAGCACAATTCTGCCACTCTCACCCTCTCTGGCGGCAGTGACCTCTTTCGTGAGTCGAGCGATGACTCTGCAGGCCGCATCGTGCTGGTAGAGAGCGTGAGACAGCTCCTGTCGAGTGGTCTGCAACTGTTGCCTCAGAGTAAAACTGTGCAGCATTACGGCATCCTGGAGGACCGACAAACTCAGTGATGGAGAAAGACATCATGCATTTCGTCTTCACACAGTCAGGCCAAAGAACTCACCCACTCATCCTGCAGAGATTTGAGGATCGCGGGAATACTAGTGGCAGAGGGAGCCTTCGGTCGAATGGGGTGAGACACTAAAAGTAAAGAAATGGATGCATTTTGAAGTGGCCATATAGCATTTGAACTTCTCATGAAAACAGTGTCATCTGTGCTGCTGTACCTTTGATATCAATGAGCTGCTCCTCAGACAGTGGCTGTCCACTGATGGGGTCTGCTCCATTCTCCGCTATGTATTTCTCTATCAGACGTCTCTCAAACACTTGATTGGAGACAGGAGAGACACAGGGGTGCTCCGGCACCTCGTTTGAAACTGGGGAGAGAACAAGATCTTTTTAGGAATCCCAATAAATAAAATGCATTCAAATCAAATACAAGTCTCCTTCCTCTTCAGTACAAATACTTCTTTAGGAGGACACCGCGGTTAATCAAATGTTTCTGACAATACGTTATTCTCTCATTTACATGCAATAATTAGCCTAGACTTCACAAAACTTGACATGCACGTTACTTTTCCCTTGTGAGTATGATTTGCTTGTCGAGCTATAACGTTAAAGAAGAGACCGCTCCAGGTACAAACACAAACATTGCGTTAATACGCTTCTAGCTCAATGAAATGCAGCAAAGCCACCAAAAAAGCATCGTAATTAAAGTGTAGTTTCTCATATACGAGGTTTCTGCTAATATAGCACAACAATGGCTAACGCCGCACACTGCTAATCACTCATGCTAACAGAAACAAACTCACTTACTAGCACAAACCAAAGACATCTCGCTCAAACAGACGCGCTCCCGCTTTTCAAGCAAAGATGAAATAAAAATCAACTCATAAACTTAAAATCGACACAGAGTTGATGTTTTTAATCAATGAAGGTGCTGCATGTCCCGATTCAGAACACGTTGATGTGCCGTGCCGCTCAAACAGCGGTGCATGACGGGATACTGACTCCTCCAGAGAGAGCGGAAGCTCAAACCGATGGTCTTCCTCCAGCGGGCGCACGGCTTTGGGCTCATCTTGACACAGCGCTGAGAAATGTAACAGGCACCACGTGACCATGATGAAGCCTTTGTACACTGGCCTAATCATTAATATGTTTTACTGGAAAACAACAGGGACGCTTCTTTCACAGGGTCCCCAACAGGTTTAAAAGTGGCTACATTTTTGCAGGGCTTGTTTTAATGGATTTTAAAGGGATAGTTCACCCAAAAATGAAAATGTGATGTTTATCTGCTTAGCCCCAGGGCATCCAAGATGTAGGTGACTGTTTCTTCAGTAGAACACATTTAATGATTTTTAACTCCAACAGTTGCAGTCTATCAGTGAGCGAGAGCAAGCGCAAATCCTGGCATCGGGAGGTCGCAGCGCCACTTCTGGTGGCATCCCCAGCTGCAACTAGTCGTTTCTGGCAGCTGCCACGGTCTTTCACGCCGTTTCTGCTGTTTGTTCGGTAAAACTACACTGTGCATACTATATACAGGAGCGTAGCCATCATTTCAGAAGTGAGGGGGACAGAAATGTTTTATATTAGGGATGCACGATATATCGGCCACCATATCGGTATCGGCCGATAAATGCAAATTTTTTTCTGTTATCGGTATCGGCCTGATAAGAAAATTTGGCCGATATCTTTAAGCCGATAAATAATGCATTATTTCCTTCAGAGACACTTCAGATGCGCGCTGTTCGTTTGCAGCCTTTTGTGCAATTGTACGTTGTAATATTGTGTTTATTTGATGTATATCTGATTTATCTCATATAGAATGCGTTTGGTTAAGTTAAAAGAGCGCTTCAGTTTACCGGTGATCATCTTTAGCTCAGCACACGCAGCTCAAACAGCAGTGCACAACATTAATAACTATGATTGGGAATGTCGTGTATATAAAATTCTAATGAGAACATTATTATAATAAAACGTTGGGAATTCTTTGGGTTTAGTTGCCGTGTTTCAGCGCGTTGATATGGGACAATAACTGCGTACATATATAAGTTGTAATATTATGTTTATGTTGTATTAATATTAATCTCAGGATGCATTTCCTTGAGTCCTTGAGTTTGCCAGCAAAACGCTTCAGTTGACCGTGTTCATTCAGCTCTTCAGCTTCAGCACGCGCAGCTCAACGGCTGCTATTTAAAACAGTGGTATTAATTTGTTACTTTTTCAAAATCATTGATACATTATTAATAACAACAACCACTTGTATTGTTCTCTTATTATTTTCATCAACAATATGGTTTAGTAATTAAAATCATTTAATTATTGTCCGTGCAGAGGCTATTCCGTTTTATTGATCTATGGCACATTCATTTTGATTCTTTACACGTGTAATGATGTCCAGTGACTTGTTTGCATTATTTATGCATAATTTTATTTATTTGTAAGACTTTATGACTAAATTTGGTAATGGGAGAGTAAAAATATTTTTAAAACGTACACCGTTCAAACTAGGCTGCTTATGTTGAAGTGTTTGGGATGTGGCTTTTAATGATGAGACCTTTTTTGTAATCAGGCTCTCAAAAAGTATATAACAATTTGGATATAGATTTATCGGCCAACATATCGGTTATCGGCTTTCAAAAATAAAGAATAATCGGTTATCGGCCAAAATTTTCATATCGGTGCATCCCTAAAAAA
>NW_015505590.1:320353-321381 GCF_001515645.1 Sinocyclocheilus grahami
ATATATATATATATATGTGTGTGTGTGTGTGTGTGTGTGTGTGTGTGTATATATATATATATTTTTTTTTTCTTGGAGGTCATTTGTATATATTTTAAAATGTACTATATGAATTTTCAGTCATTAGTGTTACATAATCCTTCAGGAATCATTCTATGATGTTGATTTGTGCTCAAATACTTCTTATTATCATCAATGTTGTAAACAGCTGTGCTGCTTCATATTTTTATGGAAACCAGTGATGCAGTTTTTAATTTGAATAAATGTGCCTTTGTGAAACAGAATTTCTTGGAAAAAATCTTACTGACACCAAACCTTGGAATTATGATGAAATTATGAAACTTATTTCACAATATTTAAAGGGGTCATGTGATGCAATTTCAATGGTTCCTTTCTCTTTGGAGTGTTACAAGCTCTTGGTGCATAAAGAAGATCTGTAAAGTTGCAAAGACTAAAGTCTCAAATCCAAAGAGGTATTCTTTATAAAAGTTAAGAGTCAGCAATGCCTACCTAAAACGGCTCGTTCGAACACGCCCCCACATGTCTACATCACTATGTGGGAAGGTTTGCATAACGCCACCCAAATGTTCACGCAAAGAAAGAAGGCGCAACTTTTATTCTCGCTGTAGTATTGTTGCCGCTGCCACCATGTCGTGAAGGCGCTGTGTGTTTTGTTGTGAAAGCGTAACTACTTTGTTTGGTCTTCCAAAAGAGGACGATATCTGCTTCGTCATGCCTAGAGCTGATCTGTGCTGGTCGCTGAGGGAATAACATCAACTTCGTGCTGTGGATCGCCGGATCAGCTTTCACCGTTTTCACCGCTCCTTCGCCGGGACCGCCGTTCTCGACCCCGCCGCCTCAGCTCACTCTTGCCCAGCTTCAGCACACGCTAAGCTGGGGCTTTCGCTCACGCTAGGCCGCTGTGTTTTTCGTTGTGAAAGCGAAACTACTTTGTTTGGCCTTCCAAAAGAGGACGATATCCGCTTCGTCATGCCTAGAGCTGATCTGTGCTGGTCGCTGAGGGAATA
>NW_015505590.1:321527-327191 GCF_001515645.1 Sinocyclocheilus grahami
ACCGATGAGCTTTGTAAAAATCGACACGTTTCAAAAAGGCGGGGCATAGAGGAGAAACAATAAATGTACAGTATGTGGAAAAGAATGTGTTTTTTTTTTTTACTTTAAACCGCATAAACACATTTCATTACACCAAATACACAAAATAATGTTCTTTTTAGCAGCATCATATGACCCCTTTAACTGAGTATAGTTACTAGTCAAATACTGGCAGATTAAGGCATCCGACCAATATATTAGTTTCTCTTTAACTGACACCATCATTTTTAGTAATGGTATGGTAACTAGTGGTCGACCGATATTGGTTTTTTGACAGCCGATGCCGATATCTTGGAAAGCAGGGTGGCCGATATAATTTTATTTAATAAAAAATTTGAAATAATTTGAAAATGGATTAAAAAATAAATGTGTAAAATAAACATGCTTATACTTTAAATAGTAAAAGTGGCCGGCAAGTTACAGTGAGCGGCGGCAGGCAGGCTTGAGAACGGCGCGGCCGGCGGATTCGATGAAGGAGTGGCAACCAGATGTGACAACCCCGGGCTGGACTACGCTTTGTCCACAGTAAAAGCCGATCCGGCGATCCACACCGCGAAGTTGATGTATTCCCTCAGCGACCAGCACGGATCAGCTCCAGGCATGACGAAGCAGATATCGTCCTCTTTTGGAAGGCCAAACAAAGTAGTTTCGCTTTCACAACGAAACACACAGCACCTTCACGACATGGCGGTGGCAGCAACAATACTACAGCGAGAATAAAAGTTATGCCTTCTTTCTTTGCGTGAACATTTGGGCGGCGTTATGCAAATCTTCCCACATAGTGACGTAGACATGTGGGGGCGTGTTAGAACGAGCCGTTTTAGGTAGGTGTGGCTGACTCTTAACTTTTATAAAGAATACCTCTTTGGATTTGAGACTTTAGTCTTTGCAACTTTACAGATCTTCTTTATGCACCAAGAGCTTGTAACACTCCAAAGAGAAAGGAAAAATTGAAATCGCATCATATGACACCTTTAACGACGACAGCGAACAAGAGGGAGAATGTGAGCACTGTGTTCAGGCGCTGTCGTCCTCAGCGCCGTCAAAAAAAAAGCCCCGCCACGAACGCATCGGCCAAACACAAAAACTTATCGGCCCTGGCGATATATCGGTCGACCACTAATGGTAACACATCATGGTATCAGAAATTGGTATACAATAATTTTTTAGAGTATAGCATCAAAGTGTAAAAATAGTTTCAATGCATCCCTCAAGAGCACAAACTGTGTGAATGATGACAATGTTACTGATTTAAGATCAATTGATTTGTACACACCTCACACCATAGCCCATTTTTGGTGTCATATTTGTAGTCCTCAATTGCGGAGCCCAACTGAAGCACAGTGCTGATCCTCATGGATTCTTGTGAAGCTCCCTCCAGCTCTTCAGAGATGTCAGGACTCTGGGTCTGGTCTGCTAGTTGGCTTCCACCAGACCCTTCCTCAGAGTTCTCCTGAGTATCTGCCTCTTCCTGTCTGTCCTCAGCCCCATCCTCTAGCTCATCACCGGCCTCCTCTCCCTCCTCACTCTCATAGTCTACCTGAAGGGTCATATCACAGAGACATGACTTTACTGTCATCACGCAGGTGGAATTACAGAATACAGTCCAATTACAGTCCAATTTATCTGCTTACCCCCAGGGCATCCAAGATGTAGGTGACTTTGTTTCTTCAGTAGAACACAAACGAAGATTTTTAACTCAAACCGTTGCAGTCTGTCAGTCATATAATGGAAGCGAATGGGAATCAAGGCTTTGAGAGTAAAAAAATAAAACGTACACAAACAAAACCAAATTAAACCCTGCGGCTCGTGACGATACATTGATCTGTAAAGACACGAAACGATCGGTCTGTGCAAGAAACTGAACAGTATTTATATAGTTTTTTAAATAATCGTTTTTTTGGCACGTCCTCCTGAGCGCGTTCTCAACAGCAGGCGCGTCACGCGTCGTCGTCTTCTTCTTCTTCTTGTTGTTTTACAGCGGATCGCAGACTTATAAGTGCATTACTGCTACCTATCTCTCAAATGGACCATTGACACTATCCACAATCCCAATAAGGAGTGTCAAGAAGACGTGTCACGCGCCTGTTGTTGAGAATGCACTCAGGACGCCGCGCCGCCGCTCAGGACAGTTCGAACAGTTCGGACATTGCTTGAATCAGAGGTAAAAAAAATATATAAATACTGTTCAGTTTCTTGCACAGACCGATCGTTTCGTGTCTTTACACATCAATGTTTTACAGCGGATCGCAGACTTATAAGTGCATTACTGCTACCTATCTCTCAAATGGACCATTGACACTATCCACAATCCCAATAAGGAGTGTCAAGAAGACGTGTCACGCGCCTGTTGTTGAGAATGCACTCAGGACGCCGCGCCGCCGCTCAGGACAGTTCGAACAGTTCGGACATTGCTTGAATCAGAGGTAAAAAAAATATATAAATACTGTTCAGTTTCTTGCACAGACCGATCGTTTCGTGATCGTTTTACACATCAATGTATCGTCACGAGCCGCAGGGTTTAATTTGGTTTTGTGTACGTTTTTTTTTTTTTTACTCTCAAAGCCTTGATTCCTATACACCTCCATTATATGACTGACAGACTGCAAAGGTTTGTGCTAAAAATCTTCGTTTGTGTTCTACTGAAGAAAAAGTCACCTACATCTTGGATGCCTTGGGGGTAAGCAGATAAACATCACATTTTTGGGTGAACTATCCCTTTAAAGTGGAATGGGAATTTGAGAAAATATAAAACAGAATTGGGGAAAAATGGATTTCATAGGCCACTAAATACAATGCTGCTCCCCAGAACAAGCAGAGCATTTACTGAAATGAAGCAGCCAAATGGCTTTTTCAGAAAAGGTCACGATTCCCACTCAAATGAATTCTGCACAGTAAGACCATGAATATATTTAGAGATAGGGTGAATTCTGATACCTCCTCTTCTTGTTTTTCTTTTCTCTTGGAATCTGTGGCATCAGCATCACCTTCATTTGCCTCATCATCCACAATCCTGTTGTTTTCTGCATCCTCATCGCCATCATCCTGTGGAGAAGTCAAGCATATTGCGGTTGTTACACATTTATGGCATGGCAACAGCACACCTGTGGCTTGTTGTAACTGCTTACCTCTTTGTCCGCGATGCCACCGGCACCTCGATCATTGTCATTTGCCGTGGCTTTGCGTGTATCAACCACATTGACAGCCGCCAGTTTAGCACTCAGCTTCTTAATGGCCTCCAGCAGTATGCGAAAGAATCTGTAATGTACAAACAGGTCTGTGAGATGTTGAGGAAATCCTTTGTGGTGAAGCAGCTGAGACTGATGAGCGGTTTTAAGCGTACTTCTGCTCCATGAAATTAAGAATCTCATTAGGGGTGAGAAGCTTGTCTTGCTGGTACCGCTCAGGGGGCAGGAAGTGGAATGAGAGTTTGAAAACTCGTGACTTCTGGCTCCGTTTCTCTACCGAGCGGAAAGTTTCTATCACATCCACTTTGTGAAGCACCTGTACTCAGAAAGAACAAGAGCACATGGAAGTTTATACACTTATAACAATAGTTGACCTCACTGACCTTCATCATTCTTTTTCAAACCTGTATGACGTCCTGTTTACTGTAAAACAAAAATATGTTTTGGAGTATATCCATATTTCCATATAAGGAAAGTGAATGGGAAATGTGTGGAAATATCTTAAATGAAATTCCGATTACACCAAATCTTTAAAGCTATAAAAAGTTCAATAAAGACACAGTAAAACAACCAATTTGAATCAAGCAGCTTAAATCCAAGTCTTCTCTGAGGACAACGCGTTTGCTTTATATGATAACAGATTTAATTTAAGCATTTATTTACATATTTATTTACTTGCTGTGTGAGAACCAATGAGGTTTAACAACTCGATTCTTATGAATTACTTATATGATGTCTTTGTGTACTTTTAAGTTTTGGTTGCATGGACTTGGAATGAAGAGACCAAAAAACCTCCTTAAAAATATCCTTATTTGTGTTTCAAAAAATCTTTTGGAACAACCTGAGGTTGAGTAAATAATGGCTATTTTCATTTTTAGGTGAACTAGTTCTTTAAGTTGCCATATTTGAACACACGACCATGAATACGATTTGAGATCTCTAGTGGAGAGGAAAAACATTTTACTGAATAACACAGCACACTGACACAAGTAAACACTGACACAAGTTGTGCTCACCTCTGACAAACACACGCGCGTTATCTTCTTCCGCAGCGTCTTAACACGTTTCAAGGCTTTCTTGTTCATCAGAACAGGAATGCTCATCATAGGGGTTTTGATGTTAGAGCTCGCAACCATGAGTATTTCTCTTAATCTATGGAGGATGATTTCACATCGAAAGATTTTTTGTAGGTGAATCACAATAACACAAAAACAATAATACTTTAAGTCTGCATGCAACTGTATCAAAGTAGTTTACATTAACCTTTTTAAATGAAGGAGAGCGCTAAGCAGCATATTAGTTTTTGATCTGGTATATGTACAGAGGATCATGACATTTTACTGGCATTAGTATTGACTACTAAATGAAATCTGACCTTGGTATACCCAGGGTGACATTCATCTCTCCTCTGCCGGCGAAGTGGAAGGTGTTGAGGGTCATTTGTGTGGATGGTTCGCCAATGCTCTGAGCTGCCAGCAGACCCACGGCCTCTCCGGGGTCACACAGAGCGCGCTGCCACTTCAGCTGCAGGAGATGCCTCAATCTGTCAGCACACACACACACACACACACACACACAGAGGGAACAAAACATACTGCAGTGGTTCTCAACCAGGTGAAAAATTCCTAATGATTAAAAACAAGACAAAATGAGCATTAAAATAAGCTAAAACACATAAAAAATATGTGACCCTGGACCACAAAACCAGTCTTAAGTCGCTGGGGTATATTAATAGCCATAGCAATAGCCAAAAAAACATTGTATTGGCCAAAATTATTGATTTTTCTTTTATGCCAAAAATCATTAGGATATTAAGTAAAGATCATGTTCCGTAAAGATATTTTGTAAATTTCCTACCGTAAATATATAAAAAAATTATTTTTGATTAGTAATATGCATTGCTAAGAACTTCATTTGGAGAGGGAACAAAACATACTGCAGTGGTTCTCAACCAGGTGAAAAATTCCTAATGATTAAAAATGATTAAAAACAAGACAAAATGAGCATTAAAATAAGCTAAAACACATAAAAAATATGTGACCCTGGACCACAAAACCAGTCTTAAGTCGCTGGGGTATATTAATAGCCATAGCAATAGCCAAAAAAACATTGTATTGGCCAAAATTATTGATTTTTCTTTTATGCCAAAAATCATTAGGATATTAAGTAAAGATCATGTTCCGTAAAGATATTTTGTAAATTTCCTACCGTAAATATATAAAAAAATTATTTTTGATTAGTAATATGCATTGCTAAGAACTTCATTTGGACAACTTTAAAGGTGATTTTCTCAATATTTAGATTTTTTTGCACACTCAGATTCCAGATTTTCAAATAGTTGTATCTCGGCCAGATATTGTCCTATGCTATCGGCTTTCATATGATGTAGAAATTGACCCTTATGAATGGTTTTGTGGTCCAGGGTCATATGCAGGAA
>NW_015505590.1:327208-350123 GCF_001515645.1 Sinocyclocheilus grahami
CTGACACAAGTAAACACTGACACAAGTTGTGCTCACCTCTGACAAACACACGCGCGTTATCTTCTTCCGCAGCGTCTTAACACGTTTCAAGGCTTTCTTGTTCATCAGAACAGGAATGCTCATCATAGGGGTTTTGATGTTAGAGCTCGCAACCATGAGTATTTCTCTTAATCTATGGAGGATGATTTCACATCGAAAGATTTTTTGTAGGTGAATCACAATAACACAAAAACAATAATACTTTAAGTCTGCATGCAACTGTATCAAAGTAGTTTACATTAACCTTTTTAAATGAAGGAGAGCGCTAAGCAGCATATTAGTTTTTGATCTGGTATATGTACAGAGGATCATGACATTTTACTGGCATTAGTATTGACTACTAAATGAAATCTGACCTTGGTATACCCAGGGTGACATTCATCTCTCCTCTGCCGGCGAAGTGGAAGGTGTTGAGGGTCATTTGTGTGGATGGTTCGCCAATGCTCTGAGCTGCCAGCAGACCCACGGCCTCTCCGGGGTCACACAGAGCGCGCTGCCACTTCAGCTGCAGGAGATGCCTCAATCTGTCAGCACACACACACACACACACACACACACAGAGGGAACAAAACATACTGCAGTGGTTCTCAACCAGGTGAAAAATTCCTAATGATTAAAAATGATTAAAAACAAGACAAAATGAGCATTAAAATAAGCTAAAACACATAAAAAATATGTGACCCTGGACCACAAAACCAGTCTTAAGTCGCTGGGGTATATTAATAGCCATAGCAATAGCCAAAAAAACATTGTATTGGCCAAAATTATTGATTTTTCTTTTATGCCAAAAATCATTAGGATATTAAGTAAAGATCATGTTCCGTAAAGATATTTTGTAAATTTCCTACCGTAAATATATAAAAAAATTATTTTTGATTAGTAATATGCATTGCTAAGAACTTCATTTGGACAACTTTAAAGGTGATTTTCTCAATATTTAGATTTTTTTGCACACTCAGATTCCAGATTTTCAAATAGTTGTATCTCGGCCAGATATTGTCCTATGCTATCGGCTTTCATATGATGTAGAAATTGACCCTTATGAATGGTTTTGTGGTCCAGGGTCATATGCAGGAACTTCTTATTTTAATTCACCCCCTTAACACCGCCCCCGCCCCCCCCCCCTGTTACGAATCCTCCGGATCGCGGCTGAGGTTCATAGGGCTGAAAGCAGGGCAGGGACTTCCCAGAAGGCATCAGTGGCGGTCGGCGGCCCCCCAGCTCAATCTGACCCAATAAAAAGGAGATCTGCACATATACAGAAAGATTACAGCTGAATAACATGCCATGCTAACATCTGGCTTAACCTGACCTAAACATTGTCATAATTTATCAACAGTAGATCATTACCAATCACTTGGCATAAATGTACAGCAGTGATGGGAGAAAAAAAAAAAGGAAGCTTTTCAAAACACCACACAATGGTGACGTCTGCTGGTCAAATGTATAAAACTGATCCAAGATCAGGTAAAATTGCGTAAAATGTTTTATTAATATGGCGATATCAAAACTGTCTTGATATTATCGTGGTCACATGACCATATGAAACGATAGGTCTTCCATGCAAAATACACATTTTTAAAATAAATTTGCTTTGTTTATGCTTCGTCACATTACATTTAACAACTAAAACCGAAAGCACAATATGGCTTAATCCCTTCATCTGTTTTCGCTGCGTGTTTAGAAGAACTAAGGTTTCCACAAGCTGGATATCTGATGTACCCTAATAAAAAAAATTATTTCTATACCTGTAAATGTTATGTAAATTAATCAAGTCATAAAACACCATGGACATTTTTTAAAGAATATTTTTGTAGTTACAGCAAGCTCTGAAAAAAAATTCAGGTAGAAATTGATTCAAAAATATATATTTTTAAAATTATTATTCAGTAAATCATGTAAATTTATGTGTTCAAAAGAGTGGGATCCCTGAAGAACAATCAGCTCTTAAAATTTCTGGAATTCTGAAACCTATTTTAATTTAAATTATTTTAGTTGCTTAAAAACACTTCCAACTTCTGTAAAATGGGGAAAAAAAATTCTGTTATTTTAGCATATGTACCATAGGAAACCTATTAGTCTGCATTAAATTTTATTGTGGACAACGGAGAACTATTTTTCCAAATGTACAATCTAGAAGTCTAGAAATGGCCCTTTAATCCAGATATGCTAATGTTTAATGTTGAATAGTCAACATAGAGGTCTTACCTATCTGTGTCAGTGATTTCAGAGGTCTGAAATTCCTGCTTGACACTGAACTGATCCAGGTAGGACTCAACAATGGAGTCAAACGTCTCAGAAACTGAACCGAAGCAGATGTCCGGCCGGTAAAGAGTCAGACACGGGTCTGGACAATGAGACGTCTTCTTTAAATACCTCATACGCCCAGACTCAGCCAGAGCTCTCCAATTCTCCAAGAGCTAAACACACAAAATATCATTGTCATGTAGGTAATGTAGGCACAAGTGCAAGGCACACTCTGTGTTAACTTGACAAGATTTGGGGAATTGAATCATCTTTCTAACAAAGTACTTCACAGGATGCCATTGTAAGACATCAGTACCTGTAGAGTGGCTGGCTCTCTCCCATTGGCCAGTGTCTGGTTTTCTACTTGAGACTTCAACTTGCTCAGTTTCTTCTGCGAGTAGAGCAGGAAGGCACCGTCTCTGGGTGAAACACGCTCACGTTTGGCTTTCCATTTCTTGATGGCCTTAAAGTGACTAAATGTTGCCCCTGTGTCCATTTTAGCCAGAACTTCATCCAAACACTTTGACTTTCTGATAACCTAGAAAATAGTGCATTATATAAAATATTCAGTGTCTTCTTCCATCAGTGAACAGACATGTCTATGTAATCTTATTTTAATCTTGATCTTCTCTCAATTAATTATTAATAACCGTCTGCAATATTAGTCTGTTGGTTATTTTAATGATTTTTTGCTTTCATTTCAGATTTTCATTATCTTGCATTCATAACAATCCATTCACAATAAGCCCCGTGTATGAGTTGCCATTCTCTTAATTCGTGTTGCCGTGAAAGTGCAATAATTCTGCTGAAACGCAAAGAGAAATTTCCCAACAAAAATCACAACAACCGTGATCGGTACTCACAATTATCATTTTCGAGCTAAATATTTGTCGTCACCAATTTACCCATTATCTTGCAGCCCTAATGCACGGTTACCTCGTAGTTGTCTTTGATGAAAGGGAACTGCTGCGGCTGTAGGAACTGGGTCTTGGGGATGTCCAGCCCATCCTCTCCGTAAAGAAACTGGACCACACTTCCATCACTGTCTCGCACAGTCAGATCATACTGGACCACCAGACCTTCTAGATGCTTGATCACACACCTGAAACACCCAATGACAGTATATGTCACTATACAATGAACCAGAATACAAGAATCGCACAGGGATTTTAGACTGAATGCTGTTTTCAGTTAGATCCAGATCTACCGCTGCAAATAACCAGATCGACTGGTTTTGACAGCAGTGTCCACAAGACCTTCACGACCAGCCATACAATGGAAAAAGAACTCCTGAAATATAACGAGAGCCTCCAGTTAAATATAATCCAATTTTCGATATTAAATGAGTATTACTCCTAAAATAAGATTGAGACTTTCTGGAAAAAAACTGTTCAGTCTGAACGTACAGGAGGTTTGATTCCCGTCAAGAATCTGCCAGTTACGAATCCTCCGGATCGCGGCTGAGGTTCATAGGGCTGAAAGCAGGGCAGGGACTTCCCAGAAGGCATCAGTGGCGGTCGGCGGCCCTCCAGCTCAATCTGACCCAATAAACAGGAGATCTGCACATATACAGAAAGATTACAGCTGAATAACATGCCATGCTAACATCTGGCTTAACCTGACCTAAACATTGTCATAATTTATCAACAGTAGATCATTACCAATCACTTGGCATAAATGTACAGCAGTGATGGGAGAAAAAAAAAGAAAGAAGCTTTTCAAAACACCACACAATGGTGACGTCTGCTGGTCAAATGTATAAAACTGATCCAAGATCAGGTAAAATTGCGTAAAATGTTTTATTAATATAGCGATATCAAAACTGTCTTGATATTATCGTGGTCACATGACCATATGAAACGATAGGTCTTCCATGCAAAATACACATTTTTAAAATAAATTTGCTTTGTTTATGCTTCGTCATTACATTTAACAACTAAAACCGAAAGCACAATATGGCTTAATCCCTTCATCTGTTTTCGCTGCGTGTTTCACTTTCGCTGCGTGCACACTTCGTTCATGCGATCAGCTCAGAACGGCTCCGTTCACACTGAATGAATGCAGTCAACTCGTTTATTGTGCGTTTGGGAACACAACAGCCGCCAGTTAGGCTTTGTTTTCGCAGCAGATGATTACAGCATTTGACTAGATTTGTAGTGAGATGCGTTTTTGTAAGCATGTGGAAATTAGGAAAGAAGTATTGTAATTTCCCTACTGTAGTGTAAAGCTTAAAAAATATACCTATGAAATTTTAATTTTCATTTATTTTACAGTACAATCGTTTTACAATATATGGATGGCTATTACTGTTGTTATTTTTATTATTATATTCTAATTTGTTTGGTTTCCTAAAACACCAGTGTGGATGTAATTTAGATTGAGACAATATATCACAAATAAAAAAAGAGGGTTTAAAAATTAGGTACAAGTCAATTCACTGACTTAGGTTTTCTTAGTTAAGGACATGGGTTAGAGCTCTTAATTTTGAACTCTCAAAGTGCATTGGATAGAATAATTTTACTTTAAAATGTACAAAATGTTCATTTTTTCCCAATTCTTCATTGCCTTTTTATTTTTTCTTCTTTTTTCCCGCAATTTAACTTTGTGCAGTGCTCAAATTTTATTCAATCATCAACTTTTGAAGTTTGACATTATCACATTCCTGATTTTCTGTCCCCAAATTTAAGACCACTTAAAATAAGAGTTAAAACTTTTGTTATACAATTTAAGACTTATGATCCTAAATTCGATTAAGACTTTTTAAAGACGTGCAGGAACCCTGTCAAAGTAGTAGTTACAGTAATAAAAAAGCTGCTATACTGAGCTGCTGAATTCAGATAATGGAGGAAACATTACCTGCATAGTATTAACAGTCGAACCCTTGGCTCCTGACTGCACCATCAGCTGTAGGTTGTTTTCTGGGAAGGAGCGGTGGAGACCCAGCGGCATGCACACCTGATAACAACAGATCACATGCGATGAAACCCATTGAGACAAAGAGTGAGAAACAATATAAAAGACATGAAGACACAAGCTCTGCATTTTCAAGATGTCCCGTTTAGACGTGCACCTTGTTGATGTTGTTGTTCACTTGATTGACCTCCTCTTTAAACTTCAGGTCCACCATGTTGAAATCTCTCTGGTCTGTGTTCAGATGAGCGTCTTGCCAGCGTTCTCTGGCTTCAGTGACTCCAGCAGCCGCAGGCAGGTTAAACGCAGCCTGGAGAGCCTGTTCACAAGCGAGAAAGTTAAAGAATATGACCTCTGCTTGAAGACAAGACAAGCACAATATTGAACGAACACACAAGGAAATGAAGGGGTGAGACAAAAAACATCCAGAAGGCAAAAGATCCACAGCCACCCACACACTTACACAGATAGAGAGAGTGGGAGTATGTGACTGGAAGATTACTGCAAATATTATGCGTCAAAATTAATAATAAATAGTCCATCAAACTCTCTTTGGATAATTTCTAAATAAATAACCAAATGGAATAAGCATGGAATGTAGAATTGTTGCGCAGCAGGATGCACAGGTCACTTCAGTTCATGCTTCAACTCAAAGAAGAGTAGATTTTTACTGTAGTAATGTCTCAAAGATTAGCATACTTGATAAGAAATAGAGAAATTGACATAAATGAGTTTACAGACCTTATATTACAAAGGAAGTGAATAATTTAATTGCTCCTACAGCAGTTAAAATATATATTTTTAATCAATGTATAAAAAAAAGAAAAGAAAACAGTAGCACTTTTACTGTTCCCAGTCAAAAACGAACATAAATACCCAATATGTGACCTTTTTTTTCCCTTCAAAACTTTGTAGGGTTAAAAAAAAAAAAAAGTCTTTTTTAATATTACTTTCACTAAACCAAGTAATTTCTCTTAATGAGACATCTCTTAATTCATTTTCTAGTGTGTGTAAATAATCATGTTATAATTAATAAACGTTACCGATAATTCATCCATTTAAGCTTGACCAGATCATATTTCTGAAAGTCTGGTATATACCGCTTTAAATAAGCACTTCCGTAAATGACAGCACAAGTATGCCTTTTTTTCAGAAAGCTACACGGTTCAAATGGTACTATGAAACAGGAATGAGCTGGTCAATCTTTACCTTGGAGCCACACGTGACTGACTTTCGGATAATTTTCCTTCTCTGTTTGTTGGCTCCATCTTTTACTAGAATGTCTTCCACACCTGTCAGAAAAATAAAAACATACAAAAAAAAATGCCATTCTACCTTGTCTGTTTACCAAGATAAGCTGGTACTGATGCGTGATCTTACCCAAGGTGAAACCGCGGTAAAGCTGCAGGTAGGCAGTGAAGAGTCGTGCCAGACAGCTGAGCAGTTTGCCGCTGGTCTCTCCTCCGTAGAGCTCGTAGCAGCAGTGGACCAAACCGTACGCTGAGCTGCCATAGTGAGCTTTATCTAGAACTCCCAGCAAGAGCTCTCCCTGACGAATGACCACCTGAAAAACACAGCACATTACATTACTAAACCTTTCAAAAACATATCCCATTTTACAGCCTCATCATTCCTCATCTATGCATCCTTACATAAGTTGATGGAATTATGTGTCATGCTAACTGTCATAAAAACACTCACAAAGCAATTTTTATAATGATCCTAAATAGGCTTTCTTACACCAAACAGATCTTATTACATGTGTCCCTGCGTGAGCTCCTTAACTTCGTGTAATGGCTACATGTGCTACTACTGTGACAGAGCTGACTTTTTTTCTTTCAAACTTTGTGAAGCAGAGTGTGTTCTCGTGTTAATTTTACGAGCCGTCCTGTGTTAAATGTCCTTTTTTGTTTTGATCATATTTAGGCTACGTCCACAAGAAAGCCAGAGCTTTCCCTATCCGATCTTTTTTTCCCCTCGTCTCAAGAAATATCTGCGTCCACACAAAACCGATACAAAACGATGTAGTTTACATGCCAGACCAGTATGTGGCACTGTAATTCTGCCACAGAGATACACTAAAAACGGAGAAGACGACTTGCACTATGTGCATAAACCTTGCGCGTGGTATACAAACAAACATGGCACAATATATTTATTAATCTGTGTTAATGTTAGTTAATAAAAAGACAATCGATCAGTGTTTGTTCATGTTTTTGTTGCTGTTACGTGACGTAGCGGTGTGGGACTAGGGGCGAGACGTGGGCTGATGACGTCATCGTTTCAGAAAATATACGGATTGGCTGTCCACATGATCTGAGTTTTCAGATTTATCCACTCTGGGACCTGGTTTCAAATAATATTGGTTTCACTCTCCCAAAACGCTGGATTCGTGGGGACGAAATGCCTATACGATACAAAATGTATGCGTATACAGCTGGATAGGGAAAGCTCTGGCTTCATGTGGACGTAGCCTAAAAGTCTGGGAATTTTAGTCTAGATTTAGTCAATGAAAACTTGGGGTTAAACGTACATTCACAGTTATTTACTCAAAACTATAATCATGATTAATGATGATGATTGCTGTCGTTTGAGAAATTTCATCAGCATCATTGCACTTTCACCAATAATGACAAATAAAAAGAATGTCAGCTCATACACATGGTTTATTTACCTCATTTAGTTTACTGATTTAGGCTAATTATAAAATAAGATATTCTGCACATAAAGAAAACTGGTAAAACTCAAAAGCTTCTCTCAGCTAAATTCCTAATATTAATTCCAAATTATATTCGTGTTTTTCAATTACAACAAAAAAGACTTTGTATTGTGGCACAAACCTTGCATAAGTGCATTTATTCAGCAACCACATTTGGCTGTCCACACGATCTGAGTTTTCAGATTTATCCACTCTGGGACCTGGTTTCAAATAATATCGGTTTCACTCTCCCAAAACGCTGGATTCGTGGGGACGAAATGCCTATACGATACAAAATGTATGCGTATACAGCTGGATAGGGAAAGCTCTGGCTTCATGTGGACGTAGCCTAAAAGTCTGGGAATTTTAGTCTAGATTTAGTCAATGAAAACTTGGGGTTAAACGTACATTCACAGTTATTTACTCAAAACTATAATCATGATTAATGATGATGATTGCTGTCGTTTGAGAAATTTCATCAGCATCATTGCACTTTCACCAATAATGACAAATAAAAAGAATGTCAGCTCATACACATGGTTTATTTACCTCATTTAGTTTACTGATTTAGGCTAATTATAAAATAAGATATTCTGCACATAAAGAAAACTGGTAAAACTCAAAAGCTTCTCTCAGCTAAATTCCTAATATTAATTCCAAATTATATTCGTGTTTTTCAATTACAACAAAAAAGACTTTGTATTGTGGCACAAACCTTGCATAAGTGCATTTATTCAGCAACCACAATTACAAACAATATAGTCAAGATCCACGTTTGGATTAATTACAGTTTGCCAGTCAGGTTTGATGGCAGATTAAGGCTACATTTACACGACAACGATGTAGTCAAAAACGGAAACGTTTTTCCTTTGCGTTTTTAAAAAGTTTCACGTATACACGACAATGTTTTCAAAAAGATTCGCATTTAAGGGTGATTTATACTTATGCGTAGGCTACGCGTCAGTTTTCATTTATACTTCTGCGGCGTTGTCCGCGTCGACGTGCAGTACACATGCAAACCGCTAGTCTGCAGTGTCCACGGGCATGTTGCTGGTGTAACCCGCAGTACCACGGCAAAAGCCGAAGAAGCGGCTCGTCGGAGAAGCATTATAGCCGTGACGGCGGCAAATAAATATCAAACCATTCAATCATTATTTAAAACTTCAAAAAGGAGACAACAACGGAACAGGAGATGATGGTATTCTTTCAATCTCCACAAGGACTTGTACCACGGCAGATCAACATTGTTTGCTGCGGACAACTACTGATGTATAATGCCATGTAGTATAATAAATGATAAGACACTTGTTCTTTGCTTTGTTTTATTTTATATAAGAAGGTGTAACATTAAAATATATTTAAGTGCACATAAACACACACAAAACTCAAGTACATACGGAGGGAGGGGTTCTAGCAGACCAATCACAGCGCTTGCGGTCTGCGTAGAATTGACGCGCAGTTAGATTTTTGGAGAGGTGCACGTCAGGCTACGGCGTATGGGTGTGCGTCTATGCGTAAGCTACGGTGTATGTCCGACGCAGAAGTATAAATCAGCCTTTACACATATCTGCGAAAACGGCCAAAAACGCTGTATTGCGTATGCCAGGCCAGTAGTTGGCGCTGTCACCTTGTTAGTAAACAGTACCTGTAGGGAAGTGCCGATTTTATGATATATATGATGCGTCTCCACTGTTGGTTGTAATATTAGGTAGGTCTCTATAATATAACACACTTTGCTGAAGAAGCGTTGGCAAACAGTACCATGTACTCCGCCATTGTTGTGTATGTTTGTTCGCGCTTGCCTTTAAAATGACACATACTGCGCATGTCTACATACCTAAAATATACTACGCACACACATGACGTCACCGTTTTCAAAGATTCTCGTTTTGGGTGTTTACACGGAAACGATAACGGTGGCGTTTTCAAAAACTTGCACTTTGAAACCTATTTTTAAAAATGTGCGTTTTCAGTCCCCAAAACGCCATTGTCGTGTAAACGAACAAGCAAAACGCATAACATGTTTCCCGCTTTTGGCTGAAAACGTTGTCGCGTAAACGGCCCGACACAGCAAACAGTGCAAACATCCGTATGAAGAACCACAGACTAGCTGTATTACAATTTCAGTTGAGCAGCACATCTCAAAGGAGATCACAACCCTCCCAAGTAAATGCCTGGGCTGTAAAGCTCTGACGGGAATTTAAACTCTTGACATCTGGAAACCCAAGTATGAAAACTCATGGAGGTCTATATTTTTCTCCTCTTTTTTGTTTATATTTTATAAACTACTTTTTGGTCTCCTCTTATTGCATGTATATAGTCATAGTTAATGTTTATTGGTTGTCTTGCCTTTGTCTAATCTTAGTCCTGGAAAAAGTTACAAATACTTTTCCCCCCCAGTTTATTTTAAAGAAACGAACAGTAGTGTGCTGCAACAGCACTGTTATAGAAAGTATTCCTTAATTACCTGAGATTCACACATAGTTTCGGGCCTGTATCCTGGAACAGCTCTGGGGGGTTCCTTCACCCAGGCTTTACTGGGAATCTTTGCTTTTCCCATCAAGTTTAAAGGGATGCCGTTTTCTGGGATGACATTCAGCAAAAGGGTTGACACCACCTTGAAATGACAGCAAAAACTTGGTATTTATGCAAATCCAAATATCAGCTTTGGTTTTGGTTTTTGGAAGGTATCTGTAAGAATGTATTTGGGATTAGGGTTGCAAAGGGGTGGAACATTTCCGGAAACTTTCCAAAAATTCCAGGAATATTCCAAAAGAAATCCTGGAAAGTTTCCAAAATTTCTGGAATGTTTCCGAAATGTACTGGAAATTTTCCACCTTTCTGCAACCCTAATTGGGATACATTGCAGGTTGAAGCATCTCTGACGCCTAATATGTATGACAATACAAATCGCACACGCATGAGAATTACCTGCTTTCCTGTCCAGAGAGGCACGGGTTTAAAGAGCGCGGGAGGCAGGAGCTTCACTCTGCCGATCTTGTCCGTCAGGCCTCTGTAGACTAGCGCAGTGTACTGATCCCGTGTGAAAAAACAGCCACGGATGGTCATATTGGCGCCAGACACCATGTGGTCCTGAATCAGGCCGGCCAATGGCTTCCCATCCTACAAAAGGTGCAGAGACCAGTCATGTGTTTTCCAAAAATGGCAGACAATTCAGGTTTGAAGCCGTTTAAATTTTCTAGATGAAGACTCACTTTAGGCACCAAGTACTGCTGGTCTGTGCTCACTAGCGTGTAGGCCTCAGCTCTGCCCAGCTCACTCTGAGGGAAGTGAGCGTTCATCTCGTCACCATCAAAGTCAGCATTGTAGGCCTTACAGTTGGCGTAATGTAGTCTGAGCACTTTCTCTCCGGGCAGGATGCGAGCACAGTGGGCCTGAATTGAGGGTCTGTGGAGAGTGGGCTGACGGTTTAGCAGCAGCACATCCCCATTCTTGATGTGCCGATTTACCTAAGAAAGAGAATCAAATGTCAAAGGATTGGATCAACAAATAAATTTCATCAGAATCATTGCACTTTCACCAATAATGACAAAATGTTAATGTTGACTTTGCATGGACAGTAAACTTAAATAATATTTTTTTCACTGTATTAACAGAAGAATGTGAAGCAATTAGGAGTGTGCAATATGTTGGCTATGCAAATTAATAGTTGTTTTAACAATGTGGAAGCTGATATTATTGAGCATGTCACTCATTTTGCATACAAACACAAAGCCGAACTGACAGTGCAGGAGTTCACTGCATGGTGTAGCCTACTATAATGCAGTTAGTATGACTCCAAAAATTCAAGATATGAGTTTTTGTCTTATATTTCTATATAATGAAACCCTTCCGCTATAGATAATCAATATCACACAATCAAGTGTGCTTTTTTCCCCGCATATCAGCATGCTTGCAAATATAATGTCAGTTTCACACAAGTTAGTATTGTGAGTTTAGACACAATATTGTCCATATTGTGATTTTCACTAACAAAAATACTTTCAAAGAAAGCCACAGCAGGACTGTAGTGCATCGCCAAGCAACACACGTCATCTCATTCCTGAATCAATCATCATTTTTAAACAAATCAATCATTCAGCAATCTATTGCGTTGTTCCTGAATTAATCAGTTTGAACAATTGGTGAATAATTGAATCAATGACTCACTGCCACCTACTGACAGGATGGTTTTAGTTTCATATTCAAGGTATCATTTAATTAAATATCACTCCATAATTCAATATTCAAAATATTATTTTTTATTATAATTATAACTTCACTCTCTTAGCATGATTTATGCAATTGTAATTGCAGTGTAAAAAAAATTTAAATGCTGCTTTATTGGCACCACTTGCAGTGAAATAATTTATTTTATTGATTCTGTTTTCATTTTATTGGTAACAGACTATAGTGTCTGTTTATTCTAATTGAATGTCACAAACACTGACGCATACATCTAATATGGTCATGTTTCACAGTGAGCATTTACCAGCGTGACTCATGCACCAGATATAACATTACTCAAAATCTATCCAAATAGCAGTGCGTCTTTGTCAAGATAATTGGCTCACAATCTTCATGGGTATCCTGTGCTGGCCGGTGCTGGGGGTCAGGAGCTGTTTGGCCACGGCTTCTCTCTGGGTCAGGTTGCTGCTGCTGAGGATGGTTCGGGACCCGTCTTCATTAATGACCATGGAGGCTCCAGGGTGGACGCTGGGTCCATTCAGCACTGCCTGCCTGAGTTCCTTCACGTTCCAGGGTGTCACTGGCTGTGGGTACGTCAACTTGGTAGCAAAAACCTAGACGAACCATATCAAATGACTTTCAAAACCCCAAATCACTATTAAATGCTTTTGTACAATAGCTGCTAAACTGGATATTTCACTGCTAACAATGACACTTGCAACAGCTCCTGGACTTTAGCATGAAATAGATGGTGAATGTCATGTCCATGTATTTCTTTACTTGACAAGTAGTTGTTCAATAAGCAAAATAACGAAAAAATCAGTAAGCAGAATAAAAAAAAAAAAACTGTCAGCCCAATCATCCAATGTGGGTTTATTTTGCGATAAAGACCAGCTGACTGTACATTATCCCTTACGTATCATACAAAAACACTATTAAAAGGTAAAATCCAATGTCTTACCATTGGTATTCCAATCTCATTGGTTCCGATGTACATATCAGGACAAATGACCGAGCGTGCAGCGTAATCCACACGCTTTCCCATCATGTGCTTCCTGAACAAACCCTCTTTCTTCTCCAAGAGCTGAGAAACACATTCAAAAGAGACAACCACTTTACAAAAAAAAAAAAAAGTTCTTTGCCACCTTTTTTAGTGCATGATGGGTTCTGGTCTCGAGATCTGTCACACACTGACCTGACGGACGCCTGGGAACTTCTCAGTCATCAGTTTGTCCATGTCGCTGTCAAACACAATGTTGGCGTGACTCTGCAGGCGGATCCACATGTTATAGAGCTTGTCTGTGAGAGTCAGCCCTTGGATGCCCGTTAAGAAGCTCTGATCTATTTGACTGATCTCTGCGGATTCGCTGGACTGAAGAAATGACAGATCATGAATACACATGGCACTTCTCATAAAAGAGGTGCAAATAGTTGGATTGTTTTCCATGGCAAATACTGATTTAACTCATGTACACATGCAACTGCTGAAATGAAATCAACAAAACACAATACTTCCTCAATTTACTGAAAATGATTTATGATCATTTAAAATGATCAGCAATACACTTCCTCAAATTCACATGATTTTATGGATTTCCCGTTAGACATAGAAACATTCAATAACATGTATACTTTATGGAGTAACATCTTTTGCACCCTGTCTACAACATGTTGAAACAAATAATCAAATTGTCTTTTATAAATTGGTTTGTGTTGACTGTATTTGTCATTCAACCCTGGTACCAAAGTTATTGACCGAAAAATGATTTCTTACTATCATTTATGGAATTTTTTTTAACAAACCATCATTTAGTCCCAAATTACCAAGTCCCAACTCAGTAACAGCTCAATTTGGGGTAAATTTGCAATCCTGTTGTTACCCATTCTTTTTTTTCTGTTTATATTTTAATTAGTTCTATATTTAGTTAAAATCTATGTGCCAAATGAATAGGGTCCAACCATTCTATTAAAAAAACATTTAAAACAGCTCATATAATATTTAGTTTGACTTCCTCACGAACAACATTTGAAGTTAGTTTTCTAGCCTTACACTTAATGAAACTACCACAAACATAAAGAAAGATTCATGCAACACGCTAAATACCTCTGATTTACAGTGAGTGACAACAAAAAAGTTAGCATATTAGTGTATTTAGTTTATTAATGTTAACATAAATTCTTCCCACCTGCTCCATCTCTTCAGTAGCGTTGGTCTTCTCAGCAGCGATCAGTGCGAGCAGTTTCTGAATCATGAAATTATCCTTTAACACGGCCTGCAGGTTCACAGTCTGTCCGTTGGTGAACATCTGGTCTCCCAAACGGTTAACAGGCCTGTACCTATAAAACACCGCACGCGCACACACACACACACATCATAATTCAGTCAAAAATCTCTCTGTAAAAACAAGAAACTACATAATCATCTCAGTGATGTCCAACAGGTTGTCGTGTACAGGACATTGCACATACAGTGATAAACTTACCTGCACGGAGGAACCACAAGCAACTCCAAAAAGAAAACTTCAGGACTGAAGCCTTTCTCCGAATTATTCATGTCAAACCCTGAGAACAGATGCTTCAGGAAGAAACCTAGAGAAGACACATTCAAAAAACCTTTTTGTTTGCATTACGAAACCTAGAAAGAAAATGGGAATTAAACTCAACCCATCTTACCTTCTTTCTCCCAGAGTTTGATGACGTGTTCTCGTGCCAAACTTGGAGTCAAGAATCCACGTTTGGTAATCAGTGAATCATCTGGAAGCAAACACAAATACTGTAGATACTCACAAACCGTAGTTTGCATTTAAACTGCTAAAATACAGGATTACATTTAATACGGAATCTTACTTTCATAGACCACATACATTTGAAATATTTTTTAATTATTAGAAGTTTCAAAAAATATTGTCACTGACTGCATTTGTTTAGAAAATGTTATTTTCAAAATAATGGCAAAATATGCTATCCTTGCCCATAAAGAATTCAACAATATAACATTATTTGACATTATTTTCTGCGGTGTATTCAGTTTATCACATGCACTGATGTTCTTGAAGTGATAACATGCCCTTAAATGATGAGACGAAATCTAAAACACTTTATATCCTGCATCGATGGACACATTGATACAGTAATGGTGGTTTGATGTTTCATGATCACCAAACAGCAAAGTACAGTCTTATTTAAATGGTCATGCTCTCCCGTTATCTATTGCTTGTTTGAGTGATGTGCTCATTCATTTGGTGAAGTTCAAAAGAACTAAAGTGGTAAAGACAAACAGTTCTGCATAATGAAAATATCTGCATTGATTTCATTCACTCATGTCAAACAATCACTAAACTTTTGGCTACACTGTCTGCCAGTTTTAAATGCTATTAAAATCACTTTGCTTGGATTTTTTTATTTTATATTTTAGAATTTTTTTCCCCACTTCCATACTAGAGCCCTGCATTTCAGCCCGGGTCCAACGGGCCCCGACTTTTTTACGCCCCCCCTCGGGCCGGGCTTCGGGGCCAATTTTCACGTCATAGTTCAGACGCGGGCCGGGCCTCGGACCTGTTTTAGCCTTCTCCTTATTTTTTATATTTTAGACATTCATCAATTAGTGATGAAAAAATTGCCGCACTGGTGGAAACAACACGAGATCGTGCTAGCGGCTTTACGGTGTTTATTTTCCTGCCAGCAGCATGTATGGTGTGTGCCGTCAGCGCAGCTGAAGAGTTCTGCGTTCAAATGCACGCAATAGGCTTAAGCTTGCCGCAAAGTATCGGCAAAAGTAATTACCATGAATGTGTCAGGGGGAAATAGTAAAGAGATATTTGAATTATTTACTAATAAATAGTGTTTTCTGAGTCGGTGTCGCAAGGATGAAGTTGCCGATTCCTGACTCGCCATCTCCTCATTAGACTCGCCTTTAGAGAGAAGTGCATCTTTACGGATTATGATTATAATGAACGAGCTTTTGTTTTTGATTTGTTAAGTAGTAATTTAAAGCTCTCTCTATATATATATTTATCATGTCTGTGAGGCATGTATTAGCTGAGTTTCGGTTCAATTTTGTGAAGCGCTCCTGTTCAAGACGAGACGGCAGAAAGCAAATCTTGTTTGTTTTCTTTATTTTATAAAAGCACAACGTTTTGTTGATATTGTGAGTGCACACAAATAAAAGTAGACCCTTTACAGTTACGAATGATGTATTACTCTTACCTTTATGAGCAAAAATGACGGTGTATCCACTGAAAAAAATGCAAGCGATCGTGCTGGTGCCTCCATGTCCCGCAAAGCACACTTTAGCTTCCACTCTCCGCACAAACTATTGGATACAGCGCACATTTATCTAGGTTTAACGTTTAAACATTGTTATATGTTTGAACCGTTTTATATCTATAGATTTTATTTTAGGCAAGTCGAATTGATGATTTGAGAAGGCTAAATTGATCAAACATAGGCTCACTGTCTGCCTCTGGCCGCTTGGTCGTTAATTAAAAAAACTAAAACTTATATTTAACAAATAAAAAATGCTCCAAATGTTTTTCTAAATTAACTTAATAAAAAAAACGAAACGAAATATAATCATAATAATTGCCATTACATACAAAACTGAACTATTTTAATAGCTGGAACAGTAGTATAAGCTGTTTTGGGAGAAGGAGAAAAAAAAGACGGGCTCGGGTTGGAAATTCTGTTAAGCTGTCGGACACGGGCTGGGCTAGGGTCTGATCATCTCGGGCCAGGGCCGGGCTAGGGCCTAAATTTGAGGCCCGTGCAGGGCTCTATTCCATACTGCATAGGGTTAGGGTTAGGCCTAATGTTTTGATGGCTGATTACAAAAACTTAAGAATGAAATGTAAACTCACCGTCCTTTTCTGTGCTTGCTGTGGATGATCCATGTGTGACGATGAGTTTGCTGTTGTGTTCTCTGCGCACAGTCACTCTACTGGCTCTGAAACACACACATACACATTCTCATGGCAGAACGTATGTATGATTCACTTAACAATAAGAGAAGGCGGAAGAAGTTGAGCTCACCTGCAATTCGGACATTTCCTCGGGCCCATGTATACTCTCCAGAAACTGTTAATGAGACTGGACTTTTTCTCACAGATATGTTTGATCTGAAATCAAAGCAAATTTATAAAATGCAACTAGAAAGTGCACAGAGGCAATAATAATACTAAAGTAAAAGATATGTAAAAGACCAAATAGAGAGATGGATGAGTTTCAGACTCACAGGAGCAGAGTGCTGCTGGTCTTCACTGGCTTTTAGGATGGGTGTAATGAACGCCTCCAGAGCTTCTTGGATTTCTATTCCAGACGGCTGAGCATTGGCCTCCACCAACTTAGAGACACAAAAACGCAATATACAGTATAAGCCCATCAGTCCAATGAATGATGCTGCAGCCTCTCTCTACAAGATAACTTGCATTGACCTAAATGACAAGCTCTTCAGTATTTTCTGACCTGATTGAGAACGGTCTCTAGCTCATACACCTCCTTCATCGCACCCACGTCCAGGAGCTTCAGCTGGCCCAGCAGCAAATGAACAGCCGTTCTCGGACACTTCAACATATGGCATGACAGGCATGAACCCCGGATGAGCAAATATAATTTCTGTAAAGACAATGACGTTAGTGGTTACACAATATATATATATATATATATATATATATATATATATATATATACATATACAGTGGTGCACACAATTATTAGAACACTAGCATTTTCACCAGCTAAAAAATGGTTTTAAGTCAGTTAATTCTAGGCCTGTTACGATAACAACTTATTGATGTTGATATTGCCCCAGAAATAATTGTGATAAGCGATGTGTGACCCTGGACCACAAAACCAGTCATAAGGGTCAATTTTCTGAAATTGAGATTTATACGTCATCTGAATAAATCAGCTTTCCGTTGATGTATGGTTTGTTAGGACAGGAAAATCTGTAATCTAAGGATGCAGAAAAATCTAAATATTGAGAAAATCACCTTTAAAGTTGTCCGACTGTCTGTTCCCCTTTCGGGCTCTGTCAGTGTCTTTACATTTATTTTGAAAGATGAAGCTTGCGATTATGGTAAGGGACGTTACATTTCCGACGAGTGCTTGTGGTGTAGTAAAAGTAAAAATGCACTGGGTCAGCTGGCCAATCAGAGCAGACTGTGCTTGTCGGAAGGAGGGACTTTGTAGAAAACGAAGCGTTTGAGAGAGGCGGGGCATAGAGGACCTACAATAATGTACAGTATTTGAAAAATAATGTGTTTTTTGAACATTAAAGCATGTCAACATTCTGTTACACCAAATAATGATCTTTAAAAAAAGCATCATATGACCCCTTTAAAGACCATTTTATGCCACTGAATATATAATCAATGTAACATGGCAAGAAGGCATACACACTTCCAAACGACAACAAACTTTTAATTTTTAAGAATATTTAGATCATGGAAATTATCAACATATTAGATACCTTAAAAAACCTGAATAAATAGTAAATAAACATTTCTAACAAAGAGTGCAAAGTAACAAGTTGAAAAAGAAAAATGCACAAACGATTTTTCCATCTACAGATGTTTCCCTGACCTTCTTTTCGCTGTAAATTAAGGGTGCGCACTATTGCTGAAAAACACAAGATTTCACTACTCAGCAGTCAGATGTCCGTATATGCACAAAGGCACAGATCCCTAAACAAGACCATATCTGCAGATGAAACTTTTTTTTGTAGAAGCATTTTTTAAATTTGAACTAGCACCTCGTGACTACACCACGCTATGTACGAGAAGCTGCAAAAGACACAGGCGTAAGTGGAATGTACAAAACACAGTGACATTCATTTTTAAGTAACTATAATGGGCGATATATTGTCACCAAAAATTATTGAGGTCATGTACATATACTGCGCGATAAGTCGATATATTGATTATTGCGACAGGCTTAGTTATTTCGATCTTTTGCTGTAGTGTGTCAGTAGGAAATATCAGTTTACTTTTCCAAACATTAATTTTGCCATTAATTGTAATAATCCAGTGAGATGGCAGCATCTCGCAGCAGCCAGGGCTCCACACAGAGATCTGATCATCATCCAGTCTGTCTGGAATGACATGAAGAAACAGACTAAATCCAGAAGAACTGTGGCAACGTCTCCAAGTTGCTTCAAGAGACCTCCCTGCAAAGCTCCCTGAAAAACTATGCGCAAGTGCTTTAAACACGAGGATTGTCACACCAAATGTTGATTTAATTTAGTTAGTTCATTGATAAAGAAAATGTACTTATAACATTATTTTTGACAGCATCCTCATTTTACAGCAGTGCCTAAAACTTTTAACAGTACTGCAGCTTTGCAGGTAGGTTTCTTGAAGCATCTTGGAGACGTTGCCACAGTTCTTCTGGATTGAGTCGGTCTCAGTTTGTTCCGTTTCTTCATGTCATTCCAGACAGACTGATGATGATCAGATCTCACCACCACTGTACATACATATACATTTATATATACACACACAGTGTTGTGAAAGTGTTGGCCCCCTTCCTGATTTCTTATTTTTTTGCATGTCACACTTTAATGTTTCAGATCACCAAACAAATTTAAATATTAGTAAAAGATAAGTGAACACAACATGCAGTTTTTAAATGAAGATTTTTATTATTAAGGGAAAACAAAAATCCAAAACTACATGGCCCTGTGTGAAAAAGTGTTTGCAGTGTTACTTTTACGCCAGACGTAATGGGACACACACCTTCCAAAAAGCTACTAGGTACCAAAACAAAAGAAAATAGAATGACAGACTATAAACACACAGCATAACTGCATGAAACCTGCAAAGGAGGACATGCAACAGCACATTGACACTTACATCAAAAAACATAGCATTCATATTCCTACTAGGTACCAAAACAAAAGAAAATAGAATGACAGACTATTAACCCCAGATAAACACACAGCATAACTGCATGAAACCTGCAAAGGAGGACATGCAACAGCACATTGACACTTACATCAAAAAACATAGGGTTGTAGACGGGAAGGGGCAGATCTACGTGACCAAAGTGGCCAGGGCAGCTGGTGTAGTCTTGCATGCAGGTGGAGCAGATCTCCTTGTTATCAGCTGGACCCAGCGCCAGGTCATACAGCCCGTTTGCAGCAGCATTGCCCACATTATCCAGCAGCTGGGAATTAGTGATACTTTTCACACTCAGCTTCCTGTGACACAGATAACACGGGGAAGCTGTCAGAAGGTCTATACATAAAGGAATTATTATATTAGGATTATTTAATACAGACATGTTGTGGCAAACTCTGTGACAACTTACCGCATTTAGTGCGACAGCATATGGGCCATGTTGCCACAAAGTTCAGCATGTGTTAAATAAACCGTATGCTTTTAATATGTATTAACCATTGGTGTCTTTACAGTAATACGCCAGTGAGCTCCGGCTAGTTCTTTAGCTGTGCTGGGTGTGAGTTGTGCAAGTGTATTATTATTATTATTCTTACCTTATTTCATCGGAGGAGAACAAACCAAACGACATGCCCTCTAATCGCCTCCATGGCGTTTCTTTTGAAAACAGCATTTTCTTAATAATAAATACATAAATTAGAAGAGAAAACTCTCTGTATTCCCCGCGTGCGTCCTGTGGAGCTGCGTAACACGTGGGAACGTGCTCTGAGCGAGCGGACGAAACCAAATAACACGCACAGGTACATTAGACTGGAATATGTTCAAAAGCGAGAGAAGTCAAGTTAGAGACATTGGCATTTAAAACAATCTCAGATAATAATTATCAGCTAGTATAATACCCTGAAAATGAATATTACACGGGGCCGTATGAGGAATAGTTTATTTATATTGTGTTTTGAGATGGTGCATCCCGACCGTGGAAAACGAATGGAAATCTAAATAAAAAAACTGAGTAAAAATAATAGTTTTTTTTTTTTTTTTTTTACTTCTTCAATTTTGTATTTGAATTCAATTAGTTATTAAGCTTTCTGCGTCATTATCTAGACATACATTATTGTCCAGACAATAATAAACAAGTAATGTGTAGACGGTTTGGTCACATGATACGTGTAACCTTTCTCAGCGCTAAACAGGATGGACCAATCACAGCTGGCTGTGGTGGTGCCGCGGAGATATCTGCTTTCAGCCGCTAAGCGCCTCTGTCATGGCGTCCTCCTGTTCTCTCAGGCATAATGTGTGTAAGAGCAGCAGAATATTGCGCATTCATCTGCAGAAGTCATGGCCTAATAGGTAAGATAAATGTACAAGGACCGGCTTATTTGGTCTGTTTTATCATAGAACATGTTCAGTCATTTTTTATGTTTGTAAAGAAACGACAGGTTGTCTCTAGGTCATTTGAAGGGGCTGTATGTGTCAGCTCAAGTTTAATCAGGCGCTCATTATGTGATTCTTTGATTACAGGAGTTTTGCTCTGAATTCTGCTGCAGATCAACAACCTGCCGTTTCTTCACCAGGTCTGATAATTATGTCTTTTTAATAGGAATTATCATATGCTTTCTTAAATTAAGATGCTTTCTAATTTTTTGTTTATTTTTCTTTATTATTATTATTATTTTTTTTTCAGAAGAAATAGTCATTCCAAGGAAGAAAACATGGTAAGTACTGGTCATATCTGAACAATTCACATGATCAATAAATATATAGTTCTAAAAGTATGAATTTAATATTTTTTTAATAATTTATGCATTAACAATTAATTTTTTACTGTCATCAGGAGCAAAGAGGCTGTCTTACAAGCTCTGGCATCCACTGTGAAAAGGGTATGTTCATCAGACAACACTTAACAACCATGTTAAAATACATTGTTATCAAATATGATGTAAGCATAGTTACTTGTTGTGTGCATGTGTTTGTTCTAGGATCCTACAGCCTCCGATTCCAGATTCCAGGATGATCCATATCTCACTCCAAAAACATCATCAGAGTTTGTGAGTTTTGGCTATCAAACCATTTAAGGTTTTCAATCCGCAGTGTTATGATGGCTGCGATTTTTAAAGGGGTCATATGATGCGATTTCAAGTTTTCCTTTATCTTTGGAGTGTGACAAGCTCTTGGTGCATAAAGAAGATCTGTAAAGTTGCAAAGACTAAAGTCTCAAATCCAAAGAGGTATTCTTTATAAAAGTTAAGACTTGTCCACGCCCTCCTAAAACGGCTCGTTCTAACACGCCCCCACATGTCTATGTCACTGTGTGGGAAGATTTGCATAACGCCGACCAAATGTTCACGCAAAGAAAGAAGGCGTAACTTTTATTCTCGCTGTAGTATTGTTGCCGCCGCCGCCATGTCGTGAAGGCGCTGTGTGCTTCGTTGCGAAAGCGAAACTACTTTGTTTGGTCTTCCAAAAGAGGACATAATGTTTCTATAAAGTGGGGCAGTTCCAACTTTGCAAGGACAGTCTGGCGCTTCTGACTCAAGTATGTTTTTTATATTTAAAGGATTTGTCACTGACGATTCAAACGCGCGTTTTGAGCAGTGTAGAGTAGCGCTTGTTTGTCATTTCTCCGATCACAAATGCAGACATGGTTTTATGTCTGCATTTGTGTAAAAAAATGCAGACATGTAAAAACACAGTATAAGTCATTATAATCAGTAATTATGTCCCCACTGGATGCAACAAATGCCTCGTTTGTAATGGGTTTCATTGGTTTTGTCTCGTTGCGCATGAAAACCATAGACAGTATGATGGAAACACAGTATGTGAGGGGCGTAACATTTCCGTCACACGCTTGAGGTATTCAGCCAATCACAAAGCACTGAATAGCTGCCCAATCACAGCACACCTCGCTTTTCAGACCGATGAGCTTTGTAAAAATAGACGC
>NW_015505590.1:350467-355546 GCF_001515645.1 Sinocyclocheilus grahami
GATCACAAATGCAGACATGGTTTTATGTTTACGCGGTGCGATGCAACGCAAGTCATTATAATCCATAATTATGTCCCCACTGGATGCAACAAATGCCTCGTTTGTAATGGGTTTTATTGATTTTGTCTCATTGCGCCGGGACACATGAAAACCATAAACTGTATGATGGAAACACAGAATGGTGAGGGGCATAACATTTCCGTCACACGCTTGAGGTATTCGGCCAATCACAACACACTGGATAGCTGGCCAATCACAGCACACCTCGCTTTTCAGACCGATGAGCTTTGTAAAAATCGATTTCAGAAAGGCAGGGCATAAAAGAGTAACAATAATGTACAGTATGTGGAAAATAATGTGTTTTTTTAACCTTAAACCACATAAACACATTTCATTACACCAAATACACAAAATAATGTTCTTTTTAGCAGCATCATATGACCCTTTTAAGACCAGTAAAGACAAAAGACAAAGACATTTCTACAAACATGCACTTTACATTAATAGAACAAATGTTTATTTAAACATTAAAATTAATGAATGTGTATATATTGCAAGTCGTAATAATTAGAACATAACATGAAAACTTTTCTAACGCTAACTTCTTTTTCTCCCACACAGAAATTATTTTCCTTGTCCCAGGAGTCAGGCAGAAATGCTGCCAAATATTTCATCAATACATACCCGAAATACTTCCAGAAAGACTACGCACAGCCTCATATTCCTGTGAGTGTCCAGTATTTGTGTGTCATTGTATGATTTGCCTATGAGGGCTTGTGCTTATGAATGTGAAATACGTATTCACTTCTGTTGGAAGTGTTTGATGCCGGAAACTCTTGAGGCTCAGATAGAGGAGGCGTCTGAAGCTGCTCTCATAGAGAGAATTCGGATGAGAAGAGTCAAAGCTGCTGTGGATCTGTACGACCAACTGCTGCAGGCCGGTAAGAACGAGCAAGACGAGGCATTGCATGTAATATTATGGCAGATATTAGTTGTGTTGAACTGTGCGACTGAATTGCTGATCGCTGTATTTTGCGCAGGTACATCAGTGTCATTGAATGTGACCAATCAGTTGTTAGATCTGATTTGTTTCTGTGGAGATCATGATCTGGCACGAGAGAACGTTCCAGAACAGAGGAATGAGGAGACGGTAGGCTGGTCACACCATAAAACAATGTTCAAGATGCTCTGTTGGCACAACTTTGGTTGCACACGTCAGATCATTGATGAGATGGAAGTTGAATGTGCAGCATTATTTTCCGCTTGGAAATATGTTTGGATAATGCAAATAAACAGTTTATATATCCAAAATGTGGATATTGAACCAGTAATATTGCTTAATTTTATAATCAATTGGTCATTTTATAATAACCAATAAGTCACCTGAGACTATGCGTTATATTGATTTTATTTTATTTTTTTACTCAATTTAACAACGCTCCTTAACCATTGGTAAAACCCCAGGAGGATGTTCAGGATGAACCGCAGGCTAAAGAAGGAAGAGCACCTAAGGCTAGTGGTTTACTGAAGGCCACCTGGAAGTGAGTGCTTACAGAATGTGGGAAACAAACTTTTTTTTTCTTGTAAAACCTGTTTGTATACACACAAAAAGTTTGGAAAGTTTAAAAATGTTTGTGAAAAGTTATTCCCATTTAAAATAATTAATTTTATTATTATTATTATTATCAGTGTTAAAAACTATATTTGCTGCTTAATATTTTTGTAGAAACTGTGATACCCCTAACTTTTGAATGGTAGTGTAAGATTTAAAGAAAAAAAAATGCTTTTATCTAGCAAGGACGCATTAAATTAATCAAAAATGAAAGACATTTATAATGTTACAAAAGATTTGTTTCAAATGAATGCTATTCTTTTAAACCATTTTATTAATCAAAGAATCATCCATTCAAAATGTAACACATTTTCCACAAAAATTGAACATTTTCCAACATTGATAATAATTAGAAACACTGTAAATTGAGTAATTGTAAATTCTCTCAAAAGCCTAAAATAAGTCATATTTATTCTAAACGTTTTACTGGTAGAGTATGTGCATAACAAAGTCAAATGTCATATCCTAAGAGGTTGCCTTTTCTTGTTTTTCCCCTTAAGAGAGAATAATAATGCAGAGAGGATCTTTGCGCTGCTGTCAGAGCCAAACACGCATTCATACAGCGCTCTGATACGAGGCATGGTGAAGGTAACGGATGAGGGGAACTTCTCATACATTTCATTTCTAGTTTGATGGCAGAAGATGACTGCATGTGTGTTTGATTTCTCAGTATGGTGCTTATTCCAAAGCATTCAGCACCTACACCGACATGCTCAACAACCGACTGAAAGGTATGAGCTTTACGCTTTGAGATTTTTGAAACATTTTCTACATGAGCGTTTCCCAAGCTGAGAAGCCTTGTTTTGTTCCTCTAGCTGATGTGCACACGTTCAATGCCCTGATCACAGCCGCCCCGGAAGTAAAAGAGAAATACAATGAAAAATGGGAGCTGATAGTGGTATGTGATTGAAATGTTGTTGTGAAGCTGTTGTTTTAGATAGTAGTTTCTGCCTCAGTCTGCGTGTGCTTTGTAGGATCTTTTGAAGCAGATGGCGGAGCAGAAGGTCAAGCCGAACCTCCTGACGCTGAACGCTGTCCTGAAGGCTTTGAGACACTGTGGCACTCTGGGCAAATCTCAGGCCTTTCCTGTGATCAGTGAGATGAAGGCTCTCTCCATCGGTCTGTTGAGTGATCATTACTTATTCCTGCTTCTACAGGAAAGAAGTGGTTTATGATATTGTAATGCCTGTTTCGGTTTATAATTGATTCTTTTTCTTTGATTTCAGATCCCAGCCTGGCCTCTTACAATCACTTGCTCGCCATATTTTATAAAACAGGTCATAAAGGCTCGTTTTTTTTATATTAAAATGGCAATTCTTTAAATTCTTAATTAAATGGCCATGTTAAATGTGCGTACACATGCACAGAAACACACAATCATGCATTTCCTATCATGCTTTGCTCTGCAGGTGCCCCAATTCAGGGCCAAACGGACATTCTACAGGAAGTGATGAACGAGGTGTCAGGGAAGAGCTTCACTGCACAGGACCCTGATGATGGTATCTGCATATCTTTACAGCGGTGTTTATTAACTTAGCTTTGTACCCGGTACCCACACTTGTGCTCTTCTTCACTCTACTTGCATACACTGCTCAAAAAAATTAAAGGAACACTTAGAAAACATCAGTTCTCAATGGGGAAAAATATCATGCTGGATATCTACTGATGTGGACTGGGTAATGTGTTGGATGCCACATCTTTGATGATCAACCTACAGAGGGCTGAATCCAAAGACACCCCGAAAATCAAAGTGAAAAAATGGTGCAGCAGGCTAGTCCATTTTGCTGAAATTTCATTGCAGCAACTCAAATGCCAATTCTACTGTTCAATGGCAAATGCCAGTCGAGCTCCACGGTGCCAGGCAGTGAGCACAGGGCCCACTAGAGGACTAGAGTCCCTCAGGCCACCCTCATGAAGTCTGTTTCTGATTGTTTGGTCAGAGACATTCACACCAGTGGTCTGCTGGAGGTCATTTTGTAGGGCTCTGGCAGTGCTCATCCTGTTCCTCCTTGCATAAAGGAGCAGATACCGGTCCTGCTGATGGGTTAAGGACCTTCTACGGCCCTGTCCAGCTCTTCTAGAGTAACTCCTGGAATCTCCTCCATGCTCTTGAGACTGTGCTGGGAGACACGGCAAACCTTCTGGCAATGGCAGGCATTGATGTGCCATCCTGGAGGAATTGGACTGCCTGTGCAACCTCTGTAGGGTCCAGGTATCGCCTCGTGCTACCAGTAGTGACGCTGACACTATAGCCAAATGCAAAACTAGTGAAAAACAGTCAGAAAAGATGAGTAGGGAAAAAAATGTCAGGGGGCTCCACCTGTAAAACCATTGCTGTTTTGGGAGTTGTCTCATCGTTGCCCATCTAGTGAACCTGTTGTTAATTTCATTAACACCAAAGCAGCTGAGACTGATTAACATCCCCCTCTGCTACTTAACTGACTAGACCAATATCCCAGGAGTTTAATTGACTTGATGCTATACACTGCTCAAAAATTTTAAAGAAACACTTTTTAATCAGTGTATTTGCGGTATTTGGCCCAAGTGTTCAAGTGGGTGTGAAGATCACAAGCGTGGCGCAAAAACATTTGATTAGCTCAGGGGACACTGAAAGTAAAGTTTGTACAGAACTTTTACACATTTTGATTTTTAATGCTTTGCACTTTAAAATAAAGTGTGATTTCAGTGTACATGTCTTCCTGAACATGATGAATGATGGGATATACTTTGCCTCAGAGAAGAAGAAAAAAAAGTTTAGCCGTAGAGATAGTGAGTATATAAGTAAGTGACGTGACATGTGGCCAAGTATGGTGACCCATACTCGGAATTAGTGCTCTGCATTTATCCCATCCAAAGTGTACGTGCTGCATTGCATCGCGCTGCATAAACCTAAAACCATGTCTGTATTTGTGATCAGAGAAATTACAAACAATAAGCACTACTCTACACTGCTCAAAACTAGTGTTTGAATCATCAGTGGCAAATTCTTTAAATATGAAAACGTACTTACAGTCTGTGAGTCAGAACTACTCTCCCATTGTAGTCTACTCTCCCAAGATCAGGAAACAGTCCTCCATAAAATGTGCTGCACACATCTGAATATTTGGGTTGAAGTGTTCTGGAACAGTGTTGTAAATACAACTTAACCACTGATTTCTAGTCGTGTCCTCTTTTGGAAGACCAAACAAAGTAGTTTCGCTTTCGCAAACAAAAACACACAGCGTCTTCACAACATTGCGGCGGCGGTTGCAGCAACAATAAAGTTACGCCTTCTTTCTTTGCGTGAACATTTGGGCGGCGTTATGCAAATCTTCCCACACAGTGACATAGACATGTGGGGGCTTGTTTAAATGAGGCGTTTTAGGAGGGCGTGGACGAGTCTTAACTTTTATAAAGAATATCTCTTTGGGTTTGAGACTTTAGTCTTTGCAACTTTAGGGATCTTGTCTATTCACGAACAGCTTGTA
>NW_015505590.1:356151-361584 GCF_001515645.1 Sinocyclocheilus grahami
TTGAACTGTTCTGGAACAGTGTTGTAAATACAACTTAACCACTGATTTCTAGTCGTGTCCTCGTTTGGAAGACCAAACAAAGTAGTTTCGCTTTCGCAAACAAAAACACACAGCGTCTTCACAACATAGCGGCGGCGGTTGCAGCAACAATAAAGTTACGCCTTCTTTCTTTGCAAAAACACACAGCGTCTTCACAACATTGCGGCGGCGGTTGCAGCAACAATAAAGTTACGCCTTCTTTCTTTGCATGAACATTTGGGCGGCGTTATGCAAATCTTCCCACACAGTGACATAGACATGTGGGGGCTTGTTTAAATGAGGCGTTTTAGGAGGGCGTGGACGAGTCTTAACTTTTATAAAGAATATCTCTTTGGGTTTGAGACTTTAGTCTTTGCAACTTTAGGGATCTTGTCTATTCACGAACAGCTTGTAACACTCCAAAGAGAAAGGGAAACTTGAAATCGCATCATATGACCCCTTTAAGAAACAGTGGGAAATGACGTCTGTTTTGTTAAACAGTACAGCAACTCCTTTTCAGTTAATTGTTATTTCTACCTCTTTTCTCATCACAGAACATTTTATTTTGAGAGTTGTTTAAGTGAGAGAACATCTGTAACTTTGTCCAGATTGGGGGAATTGTAATGTTTAATAATTTATTACATAAATTAATTTATTCATTTTTGTTTGTATAGTTTTTAGAAAGAAAATCGGTATCGGCAGGTCACACTTACAAAAGAAAATCGGAAATCAGAATCGGCCAAGAAAATTGCAATCTGTGCATCTCTAATGTTTTATTCTGGCATCACATTTAGACAACGGTCTTAAAGTATACATTTTTTTTATGTCCTCTTCCACAGATATCAAACAGTTGGGCCATGCCAACAGGCAGAATCTAGTGGAAGAGTTGCTGACACTTATGGCAAGAGAGAAGCACAATCAGGAGGTATTACCTCTACCTCATCTACATCTATATTGGTTGATACTCATGCCTTCTACAAGTCTTCCTCCTTTGATTAATTTTCTTTTCAATTCTATGCCTTGTCAGTGGATTATAAAGCCAATTTCTGTTTTTTTATTTTTTAATTTTAAAAAATGTTGTATAAAGTGTTTGTATAGTGTCAGTCTGTAAAAATAGTGCTGGTTTGTAATGCACATGCGCCGCAGCAATATGGCAGCCCACTGCTCCGTGTGTGTGTTCACGGTGTGTGTGTGTGTGCACTTGGATGGGTGAAATGCAGAGCACTAATTCCAAGTATGGGTCACCATACTTGGCCACTTTCACTATATACTTTTTGGACAGGTGCAGGAGTCGTTTGCTGAGTGTGCGCTGGACATCAAGAAAATATACGACACGGGTGATCGGGGCAAAGTTTTGCTGAGCTGGACTGCCGGTTCTCTCAGTGACCTCATCTCTGTATTACTAGCAGCTCATAGGAGACAGGATGCCTGGTAACATCCTTAATGCATATCTGTAATATGATCCAGGTCAAATAGAGTTAAAGCACCTCACAGGTTTTCTTCCTCTTCTCTTCATTCAGGGAAATGCTGAAACTCTTCAAAACACACAACAGAGTTCCAAGGTACGATCAGGGGTCTCAGAAACTTTGACAAGTGATTTTCCGTGGCGTTTGTGTTTTACAATGAAGCAGTTAGAAAAATGTCTAAACTAGAAATTACCTTTTTTTTTTTTTTTTAGGATTTCAAGGATTTCAAGTTTTTAAAAACCCAGATCCACTTTTTTGCACCAAAGAAGCTAAATTAAATTAAAATTGTCGTCATAGTCTGAGTATTCACACTGATGTGTTGTTCTCTCAGTGAGGAGCTGTTGAACAAGTTCTTGACGTGTGTAAAGGAGGCTGGTGAAGTGAATCAGGCGGTGGAGCTGGTGCAGATCTCAGCTGGCTTCTGTTTGCCTGAGACCCCAAAACTCATCCAGAGGGTCCAGCAGGAGTTTGAGCTCACAGAGGGGCAGAGGTAAGTGTTGCTTTTTGGGCAACCCTAGAGATTTGAGTTGAATGAAACATTTCAAGAATCAAATTATAATCTGGTCCTCTGTGGTTGCAGGAACATGTTGTCTGATCTGGAGATCCAGACCTTTAACAGCAATTAAATCTCGAGGCTGAGAGACATTCTGCAGTGTGGATGGATCATAGCAGCTAAATATCTGGAGAAATGTCAATGTGTTCATTTTCAATGTCATTAATAATTGTGTACTTAAACATGCTTGTCACATGCACAGATTTTAGTCTTCATTCAGATGGAAAGTAAAAGTACTGTAAGAAAAGAATGTTTTCTGCCGTTGTCTACAGAATTCTCATGCAGCTATTTGTTCACCTTTAAATAAAGAATAGAGCTGTTAGTAGCAATAATCAATGTTCAAAGAATACACAGATGTAGCACGAGAGGGGGGAATAGCTTAAACGTTTATCTCAAAAAAAGAAGTCAAGAAAATGATTACAGGTAGTTTGATAAATCATTAAAATGCAAGCACTGTTAATGCAATTTTTTTCAGTTAGTGCTATTCAACATGCTTTTTTGTTTATGACATATATGATATATGATATTTTGATATTTCAAAGACATGACATGATTATGATATTTTTCTTCCATATATTCACCTCTGTTGTTTAT
The DNA here is from genome assembly GCF_001515645.1 of Sinocyclocheilus grahami. Classification (NCBI taxonomy): domain Eukaryota; kingdom Metazoa; phylum Chordata; class Actinopteri; order Cypriniformes; family Cyprinidae; genus Sinocyclocheilus; species Sinocyclocheilus grahami. The sequence goes on from NW_015505590.1 coordinate 358,783, forward strand.
GTTTGAAGAACTGCTGGCCATGCTAGTAAAGAGTGGTTATATTGCTGGTATTTATGCAAAACACGTTTATTAGTAAACCCCCGGTTTCACAGACAAGGCTTAAGCCTAATCCTAGACTAAAATGTAAGTCTGAGCGGTTTCAACTGAAAGAAACTTGCACTAACTGATCTTAAAATATATCGGTGCCTTTGTTTTGTCTCAAGATGCACACCAGTAATGTGTTTTTTTTTTTAAGTACGTTTATAAAAATTACGTAAATGTCCTAACTGAACCATGGCCTAATCCTGGTTTAGTCTAAGCCCTGTCTGTGAAACCAGGCCTAAGTATTTTGCCAAAGCAACAGTGTTTCAATTCAGTACATCAAATTGAACTGATCAATGCGCTCCATTTAGCCTCGTTGCAATAAGTGAAATATGTAGAACCTACAATTTCAAAAGATGAACAGAAAATTGAATGTCAGAAAAATGTAGAACAAAAATGAATGTTATATTAGTAACTTGTCATTTCAGACTCATATTTCACATTACAAAAACAACATTCTTCTACCATAGAAACATTGCCATGTTACAGAACATGTTTTCTGTTTCTGATGCAGAAAAGCTAGTTGGATTATTGTAATGTTCTACACGGTGCTTGTCCTGCATCCACAATAAACCCCGATTTTATCATTTATACTCTGGCTACCTATTAATAGCAATACTTAAAAAAAAAAAATTGTTTAACTATTCGTTTTTATTTGAGTTAAAAGGTCAAATTAGACCCTTAAAGACAGTACACCAGGAGGATAGCCCATCGTTTCAGCGACAGCAGAGACACTCGGAGCCTGTGGCAGGGGATACAGACCATTACGGACTACAAGCCCCCACCACACACCTGTGACAGCACCATCTCCCTGCTGAACGTCGTCTTCGCTCGCTTTGAAGCACAAAACAGCACCACTGCACAGAAGACTCCACCTCCTCCCGGCGACCAGGTGATGACACTGTCCCCGGACAGCGTGAGGAGATCCCTCAGCAGGATCAATGCACGCAAAGCTCCGGGTCCTGACAACATTCCTGGGCGTGTACTGAGAGACTGTGTGTGCACCTTCTACAGAGGCACCATCGAGAGCATTCTGACGAGCTGCATCACTGTGAGGTATGGCGCCTGTAATGCGTCCTGCCGCAAGACACTTCAACGCATAGTGAGAGCAGCTGAGAAGATCGTTGGTGCCTCTCTCCCCTCCCTCCAGGACATTTACAACACCCGTCTCACCCGCAAAGCCCTCTGCATTGCAGGTGATCCCACCCACCCGACACACAGCTTCTTCAGTCTGCTGCCATCAGGGAGGAGACTGTGGAGTCTCCAGGCCAGGACCAGCAGACTGAAGGACAGCTTCATCCATCAGGCTGTCAGGAAGCTGACCCCCCCCCCGCCCTTGCCCCCCCCCCCCCTTGACTTAGGTCCAATTTTATTGGTACAGAAGGCCTCAAGCGGCATGCTTTGTGTTTTTTTTTAAATGTGATATTTATTGTAAGTAATGGGGTTATTTAACATTTATGACATTTTTGCTTTCATTAGAACTTGTAGTTTAACTGAAAGTATATAGTTTATAGTTTGTGAAATCATTACATTTACATTCATAGAGTTGCTATTATGACACACACATATACAGTGGGGAAAAAAGTATTTAGTCAGCCACCAATTGTGCAAGTTCTCCCACTTAAAAAGATGAGAGAGGCCTGTAATTTTCATCATAGGTATACCTCAACTATGAGAGACAAAATGAGAAAAAAAATCCAGAAAATCACATTGTAGGATTTTTAAAGAATTCATTGGTAAATTCCTCGGTAAAATAAGTATTTGGTCACCTACAAACAAGCAAGATTTCTGGCTCTCACAGACCTGTAACTTCTTCTTTAAGAGGCTCCTCTGTCCTCCACTCGTTACCTGTATTAATGGCATCTGTTTGAACTCGTTATCAGTATAAAAGACACTTGTCCACAACCTCAGTCACACTCCAAACTCCACCATGGCCAAGACCAAAGAGCTGTCAATGTCTAGAATGTCAATGCCCATGTCTAGAATTCGTCTGTGCATAGTGGCTCTTGATGCGCTGACGCCAGCCTCAGTCCACTCCTTGTGAAGCTCCCCCACATTCTTGCTGGTGCACCTTTTCCTACCACACTTTTCCTTCCACTCAACTTTCTATGAATATGCTTGGATACAGCACTCCGTGAACAACCAGCTTCTTTAGCAATGAAATTTTGTGGATGGTGTCAATGACTTCTGTCAAGTCAGCAGCCTTCCCCATGATTGTGTAGCCTACTGATCCAGACTGAGAGACCATTTTGAAGGCTCAGGAAACCTTTGCAGGTGTTTTGAGGGAATTAGCTGATTAGGGTGTGACACCATGACTTTCCAATATTGAACTTTTTCACAATATTCTAATTTTCTGAGACACTGAATTTTGGGTTTTCATTATCTGTAAGCCATAATCATCAAAATTTCAAGAAATAAAGTCTTGAAATATTTCACTCGGTGTAATGAATCTATATAATATATGGGTTCCACTTTCTGAAATGAGTGACAAAAAATATTGATCTTTTTCATGATATTCTACTTTTTTGAGATGTACCTGTATACAGGTGCATCTCTAATTAGAATGTCGTGGAAAAGTTTCTTTATTTCAGTAATTCAACTCAAATTGTGAAACTCGTGTATTAAATAAATTCAATGCACACAGACTGAAGTAGTTTAAGTCTTTGGTTCTTTTAATTTTGATGATTTTGGCTCACATTTAACAAAAACCCACCAATTCAC